>NC_069503.1:771640954-771800954 GCF_027579735.1 Bombina bombina | reverse complement strand
TGATGGAGCATTGTCCTGCATGAAAATCATGTTTTTCTTGAAGGATGCAGACTTCTTCCTGTACCACTGCTTGAAGAAGGTGTCTTCCAGAAACTGGCAGTAGGACTGGGAGTTTAGCTTGACTCCATCCTCAACCCGAAAAGGCCCCACAAGCTCATCTTTGATGATACCAGCCCAAACCAGTACTCCACCTCCACCTTGCTGGCGTCTGAGTCGGACTGGAGCTCTCTGCCCTTTACCAATCCAGCCACGGGCCCATCCATCTGGCCCATCAAGACTCACTCTCATTTCATCAGTCCATAAAACCTTAGAAAAGGCCCAGTCTTGACGTTTCAGCTTGTGTGTCTTGTTCAGTGGTGGTCGTCTTTCAGCCTTTCTTACCTTGGCCATGTCTCTGAGTATTGCACACCTTGTGCTTTTGGGCACTCCAGTGATGTTGCAGCTCTGAAATATGGCCAAACTGGTGGCAAGTGGCATCTTGGCAGCTGCACGCTTGACTTTTCTCAGTTCATGGGCAGTTATTTTGCGCCTTGGTTTTTTCACACGCTTCTTGCAACCCTGTTGACTATTTTGAATGAAACGCTTGATTGTTCGATGATCACGCTTCAGAAGCTTTGCAATTTTAAGAGTGCTGCATCCCTCTGCAAGATATCTCACTATTTTTGACTTTTCTGAGCCTGTCAAGTCCTTCTTTTGACCCATTTTGCCAAAGGAAAGGAAGTTGCCTAATAATTATGCACACCTGATATAGGGTGTTGATGTCATTAGACCACACCCCTTCTCATTACAGAGATGCACATCACCTAATATGCTTAATTGGTAGTAGGCTTTCGAGCCTATACAGCTTGGAGTAAGACAACATGCATAAAGAGTATGAAGTGGTCAAAATACTAATTTGCCTAATAATTCTGCACTCCCTGTATATATATATATATATATATATATATACATACAGTATATTGCAGTTTGTGTCCGGTGCACTCACTATTCCCCACTCGTAATTGCCGGGGTGCTGCAGGTCAAATATATAAGCATAATTATTGTAAACATGGCAGCCTCCACGAGCAACACGTGCGTATATAAATATACTGTATATATATATACACACGTGTTGCTCATGGAGGCTGCCATGTTGTCAAGCATCTGAGCTTGCTCTGAAAAGTGCCAGCTTTACCAGCAGGCTGGAAGCGCTGGTACTTACGTCATCAGAGCACTCAGAGAACGCCCAGCGTCTCACTGGCAAGTGTTCAGAAAATGCTCCAAGCAAGTCCCAGTTCGCTTGGAGTGCTTGCTGAACGCAGCCATATGAGTCCCCTGTGTCCTCAAAAGGGCCACTCTACTTTTTACCTTTAATTTGAAGTTAGCAAAAATGTTTTATATTACAGAAGTCTGGCCAAAAATAAATTAATAAACTATTAGTTTAGATGTGGGGCATTTTTGAGAGTGAACATGAGACACTTTACTAATTCAGGTAAGAGCACAGGGTTGAAGAAAGTTTCTATTTGACACACACACAAGGGCCCCATGCTATCAGTTGGCTATATCATATGTGATTCAAAATGCATAGATGCGCAACTCCTATTACAAGGTATGTACAGAAAGTACATCGCAAACCAGACATCTCCTTTGGACATATACTTGGTTTCTAACTATCGCCCAATATAATTGCTCCCAGTATTGTCAAAAATCTTAGAAAAATGCGTTCATACGCAATTATGTGAATATTACCAACAATCTAACTATCTGACCCCTGATCAATCAGGTTTTCGTACAAATCAATCCACTACAACTGCCCTCCTAAAAGTTTGCAACGACATCCAAACTGGAATGGAACAAGGAGACCTAACTGGAGCTATTTTCCTTGATTTTGCAAAGGCATTTGACACAGTAGACCACGACATACTACTGCTCAAATTAAAAAATTCAGGTATTAGTGATCATCCGCTAACCTGGTTTCGATCATATGTATCGGATCGATCACGATATGTCTCAGTTTCTGACAGCGACTCCCTCCCTCTCCCAGTCACGTGTGGTGTTCCCCAAGGTTCCATTCTCGGCCCCCTACTATTCACATTATTTATAAATGATCTGCCTAATGTCTGCAAATCCTCAACTGTACACATGTATGCAGATGACATGGTAATCTATGCAAAGAAATCTGATCTGCCGTAGCTTGAAGCAGTGCTCCAAGACCAGTTCACAGAGGTAGAAAAGTGGATCTCAAAAAACAAAATCTTCCTAAATACTGACAAAACTGTCACAATGATCTTTGGAACGGGACCTAAACTACACAAACTACAAAATTTCCATCTATGCATCAAAACAAAATCAAATTGCACACTGACCGCAGTCCACTCTTTTAAATACTTGGGTATGTTGTTAGACCCCAATCTATCTTTTAGCCTCCATATTGAAAAACTGGCATCTAAACTTTATCCAAAAATAGGTGCCCTGTACAGAAACAAATCCTGCCTCAGCCCTACTGTAAAGGAAAAGATTGTACAGCAAATGCTGATGCCAATCGTGGATTATGGGGATGTAGTATATTCATCTGCACTGCAAACTCACCTTAATAAACTTAATACATTGTATAACTCGTTCTGCCGCTTTGTGCTACAATGTAACTACAGGACCCACCATTGTGACATGCTAAAAGAACTAAACTGGCTGTCGCTGGAATCCAGACGCACCCTCCATCTTTCCTGCCTTGTGTTTAAGAGCCTTTTTGGGAAGCTCCCACCCTACCTGAGCAGAATGCTCTCACCGGTTATTCCCACCTCCTATAGTCTTTGATCCAGTACCAGCACATTATTTAGTTTGCCTCAATACAAAAAGAAAGCAGCTCGATCCTCCTTTTCCTACAGAGCACCACAATTATGGAACGACCTCTCGCACACTTTTAAACTTTCCCCATGCCTAATATCCTTTAAAAGATCCCTCTCTACATATCTCAAAACAGAATGCACCTGTCATGGTTGATTATATATTTCCTACCTGTTCTATGTTAAATTTTTGTGCATATATTGTGTATTATTATTGTTTTTGTATTTTATTGTACCTTATTGTATCAATGCAATGTTTTGTGTACCCAGGACATACTTGAAAACGAGAGAAATCTCAATGTATCCTTCCTGGTAAAATATTTTATAAATAAATAAATTTACATGCTCTCATCAAACCCAAGACCAAATTCATGCTACCTGTGACCATATGCCATTTTGATGCCCTGATAAAATCTAAAAAAAATGTATTGCCAAGTCCCTTATATCAGATTAGAGCTCATACCAGATGTCCATTGTCTTCCCTTTTGCCATGTTGTGCACGCTACCATCTCATCTTCAATAACATTCACAAAACAAGCAGCTAATTTAAACCTGAAATTTACCTGGGTGCCCTCTCACTATGATACTTAATTACATGAATGCCAGGGCTAGCACTGTTCCCAAAACTTCTTGGCTGTATGCCAATTACACAAATGCATACTAGGCCTTTTTTTATCATTTTTTTAAAGATTAATTTGGACAAAACAGCAAAATGTGTTTTCTATTTTAAACTTCTGTGAGTTGTACTTTTAAAGGGGAGCACTGGTCTCAGTGGATACAATAGAAAGGACAAAATTGAGATATTGAAATAGGAATTGCACTGCATAACATTTTAACTAAAAAGGTAAATGCAATATTTAAGCATATATATATATATATATCTTGAGTCCACATGCTATTTCGTGATTATTTGTGTTTCTGTATTTCAAATGATTTCTTGCCTAAAAAGTAAAAACAAAAATACATAGTGAAGTATCAGTCTGTGAATCAGTCACTCCTTTAATATCTCAAGGAAGGGATGACTTAAGAAATGTCACATTAGAAAGTATGGAGGAAAGCGCACCAAGTAGCAGCAGAAAGCACATGCAAATTAAATGTATGGCAACAAATGCAAGAAGCATGACAGGTAAAATGGGGGAGCTGGAGCTCTTAGTTGCAGAAGAGGACTATGACATTATCAGTATAACTGAAACTTGGTGAGATGATTCACATGACTGGGCAGTTAACTTAGAGAGGTATACTTTATTTAGGAGGGACAGGAATAATAAAAGGGGTGGAGGAATCTGCATGTATATTAAACCTAACCTTAAACCTACAGTAAGGGGAGATATTTATGATACAGGTGACAATGTATAGACCCTGTGGGTTGAAATAAAGAGTGGGGGGGGGGGGGAATCCTAAAAAAATATTACTTGGAACATGCTACAAGTCCCCCAACATTAGTGACCTGGAGGGAACTCAACTACTAATGCAAATATGTAAGGCTGCTAATAACAGTGCTGCAATTATGGGAGATTTTAACTACCCTGTTATAAACTGGGCCAATGAAACTAGTAATTCAGCTATGAGGGATATATTTTTACAATTAAAGGGACAGTCAACACCAGAATTTTTGTTGTTTTAAAAGATAGATAATCCCTTAATTACCAATTCCCCAGTTTTGCATAACCAACACAGTTATAATTATACACGTTTTACCTCTGTAATTACTGCCCCCTTATTTCAGTTCTTTTGACAGACTTGCAGTTTAGCCAATCAGAGCTGTCTCCATGGTAAATTCACATGCATGAACTCAATGTTATCTATATGAAACACATGAACTAATGCCCTCTAGTGGTGAAAAACTATCAAAATGCATTTAGATTAGAGGCGGCCTTCGAGGTCTAAGAAATTAGCATATGAACCTCCTAGGTTTAGCTTTCAACTAAGAATACCAAGAGAGCAAAGCACTAATTAGTTTACATATTTGATCATTTCTTTTTTATTTTGTGTAATTTAGTGTTTGTTTTTTTTTGTAATTTAGGTAATTGTATTTAATTAATGTAATTTATTTCATTGTAGTGTAAGGTTAGATGTTAGTGTAAGACAGGTTAGGTTTTATTTTACAGGTAAATTTTTATTTATTTTAACTAGGTAGCTAGTAAATAGTTAATAACTATTTACTAACTATTCTACCAAGTTAAAATAAATACAAGCTTGCCTGTGAAATAAAAATAAAACCTAAGCTAGCTACAATGTAACTATTAGTTATATTGTAGCTAGCTTAGGGTTTATTTTATAGGTAAGCATTTAGTTTTAAATAGGAATTAGTTAGGTAATGATAGTAATTTTTATTTAGATATATTTTAATTATATTAAAGTTAGTGGGTGTTAGGGTTAGACTTAGGGGTTAATAACTTTAGTATAGTGGCGGCGATTTTGGGGGCAGCAGATTAGGGGTTAATAACAGTAATGTAGATTGTGGTGATGTTAGGGACAGCAGATTAGGGGTTAATAATATTTAACTAGTGTTTGCAATGGGGGAGTGCAGCGGTTTAGGGGTAAATATGTTTATTATAGTGGCGGCGATGTCCAGAGCGGCAGATTAGTGGTTAATCATTTTATTTTAATGTTTGCAATGCGGGAGGGCCTTGGTTTAGGGGTTAATAGGTAGTTTATGGGTGTAAGTGTACTTTTTAGCACTTTAGTTATGAGTTTTATGGTACAGCTCTGTAACATAAAAGCTATAACTACTGACTTTCAGTTCACGGTACGAATCTTGACGGTATAGACTGTACTGCTCACTTTTTGTCCGGACAGGCAAACTCGTAATACCGATGCTGTGGAAGTCCCATTGAAAAGGACTTTTTGAAAGCTGCGGTAGTTACGTTGCGTTACAGCCAAAAAAGTGTGCGGTACAGCTATACCTGCAAAACTCGTAATACCAGCGGTAGTGAAAAAGACCAACAATGATATAATAATGATCAGTGTGCCAACAAAAATATTGAATATGTGATATAAGACTGATAATATAAATAATATATGATAATGTGATAATGTTAATATCAGCAATTACACTTCATTTAGAATCACAGGAAAGTCCCAAAAGGAGACCAAAGCTCCAAAATACACAATACACTTATCTATAATGGTGTAGGTAAAGTCCCAAATCCAATCTGAATATCAGGCAAACAACTGAATCTTGATTAAAGATGTGGTGGGAGGCAGCTTCTTCAAATCGCTTGTTGGTGTCCCAAAATGAAGAAATCTGTAGAAATAGAGGATACAAAAGAAGGCGCCACCATAGTGCACAGTCAATAACAAAGACACGCCAGTTTGTGCAAGTATCACTATAATATATATATATATAATATACAAAATCCCAGACACTTGAAAAGCGTCACAAGCGCCTTCTGGACTCTTAGGAGTCGTCCAGCTAACTCTCACTCTCGCACCAGCAGATCCACTCTTTCTGGATGGCAAGCCTATATCTGGCTGCTTTTCCTTTTCGTCAGGAACATGGTGCATGCACCTGATGAAACGGTCATGTAAGACCAAGAAACGTTGTGTTACAAATAAAGTCATTTTATAATTTTTAAAGACTTTGTTTCCACAAACCTTTTTATTATACCTTTGGATATTTGGTCCAGTGTATGATCAGCACAGATTTTTTTGTGCAACATAGTTTGTAGCTGTCGGCTACTTCAAACTCAGCACTGCGGTATACAAGTAAAGCATCAGACACCATTGTTCCTGATGAAAAGGAAAAGCAACCAGATACAGGCTTGCCATCCAGAAAGAGTGGATCTGCTGGTGCGAGAGTGAGAGTTAGCTGGACAACTCCTAAGAGTCCAGAAGGCGCTTGTGACACTTTTCAAGTGTCTGGGATTTTGTAAGTATAGCGATACTTGCGCAAACTGGCGTGTCTTTGTTATTGACTGTGCACTATGGTAGTGAAAAAGAGCCAAAACGCTGCTTTTTCACCATAACGCAAAAACTTAATCTAGCCAATAAATTGGGACAAAGTATTCTCTAATAAAAATACAGAGGATAAATGGATAACATTTAAAACTTTGTTAAATAAATATACATATCAACAAATACCATATGGTTATAAAAATAAAAAATCCAACACAATGTGGCTAAATAAAAATGTGTTAAGAGAAATTAGGAAACAATGTAGGGTATTTAAATTATTCAAAGAAAATAGTACAGACTCGACATACCATATTTATAAGGAATATAACAAAGCATGCAAAAAAGCAATCAAATTAGCCAAAATTGAAAATTAATAATTTATTGCAAAGTATTCTAAGTAGTCTAACCCTAAAAAGTTCTTTAAGTACATAAATAGCAAAAAATCTAAGAAGGACAATATAGATACATTAAAATGTGTGGAGGGTAGCATGGTTAACAGTGACAGGGAGACTGAGGTACTAAATCAGTTCTTTTCTTCAGTATAAACAAGAGAGGAACCAATGGACAATACTTTGGAACAAACTAGAACATGCCAGCCCATACCATTAACAGGGTTATGTATAGAGGATATCAGGAAAAAACTGGATAATATTAAGGTAAATAAAACTCCTGGCCCAGATGGAATACACCCAAGGGTGTTAAGGGAACTTAGCACTGTTATAGACAAACCTCTACTGTTAATTTTTCAAGACTCATTATCTTCAGGAATGGTACCCCAGGATTGGCTTAAAGCTTATGTGGTGCCACTGTTCAAAAAGGGAAGCAGGGTTGATCCAGGAAGCTATAGACCAGTTAGTCTGACATCAATAGTGGGGAAGATATTTGAAGGGATTATATTGATGAGCACATTCATGTAAACAATATTATGATTTCAAATCAGCATGGTTTTATGATAAATAGATCATGTCAAACTAATCTAATTAGATTCTATGAGGAAGTAAGTAAAAATATAGATAAAGGGGAATCAATTGATGTGATATACTTAGATTTTGCAAATAAATTTGATACAGTGCCACATGAGAGATTAATGCACAAAATTAAGAGACTGGGAATAGCTGAAAATGTTAGCGCATGGATAAAAAACTGGATAAAAGATAGGGAGCAACAAGTAGTAGTGAATGGATCATACTCAAATTGGACAAAGGTAATCAGTGGAGTCCCCCAGGGATCATTACTGGGCCCTGTTCTTTTTAATATTTTTTTAAATGACTTGGAGCAAGAATTAAATAGCGACATCTCTATTTTTGCAGATGATACTAAGTTAAGTAAGGTCATTAGATGAACTTTCATTACAAAGGTATAGAAATACCTGTTACACTATGCAAGCGTAACTCTAGGGGGCGCTAGAAGAAATATATAATTTTAAAAAAGGGGCCAACCAAAGCCTAATATAAATATAAATGTATTACAACAATCTGTAGGATAATACTGAAGTTTAGTAGAAACAATAAACACTATAAAAATAATATACAATGATCAAATAATAATGTATAAAGACAAAAAATAATAATGAAAATTACAGAAAAATTGAGACTTTGGCCTCTAGTTATTAAGGTCTGGCGGACCTGATCCGACACTGCGGATCGGGTCCGCCAGACCTCGCTGAATACGGCGAGCAATACGCTCTCCGTATTCAGCATTGCACCAGCAGCTCACAAGAGCTGCTGGTGCAACGCCGCCCCCTGCAGACTCGCGGCCAATAGGCCGCCAGCAGGGGGGTGTCAATCAACCCGATCGTACTCGATCGGGTTGATTTCCGGCGATGACTGTCCGCCTGCTCAGAGCAGGCGGACAGGTTATGGAGCATCGGTCTTTGTGACAGCTGCTTCATAACTGCTGCCTTACGGAGCTTGATAACTAGAGGCCATGGACTCTCATCAAATGTGATGTGATGAGATCAATATAAACAGAAAATGCAGCTGAAAACAATATATAATAAATAAATAGTATTAAGTCTCTAGTAAGTTCTTATCTGTATATGATATTGATGCTCAGATGATGATTAAGAGGGCACTTCAGAGGTTTATTAGTCCTCCTGGGTAGCGCATATATAGGATTCTCCCTTAGATCCAGAAGTCAGCTCCTTGTCGCAAAACCAGTCTGGGTAGATACTCTCTCTGTGCAAAGAAAATCACAAAGACAAGGGCGCCTCCTCGTGTGAAACAGTTTGGACAAATGTAAAAAAAGTGAATACAGATTTTATACTCACAAGTAAAGCAGCACTCTGTTGTGCTTATAGAGGCAGACTGGGAGTTCACAGTGTCCCAGTTCACTGACCAAGGCAGTGCAGAAAATCACTCCAGGGTAGGTTTCAATCAAGCTCAGGCTCTCAGCGAAGAGTTAAAATACCATAGTTTAATGGTGCAGTAAAATACAATATAAAATGTCACAAATGTGGCTGTGACAATGGATAAACAAGCAACACGTTTCTCAGATCTCTGTCTGTTTCCTCAGGCTTCCAAAGGCTTCCAAAGGTATCAGCAAAAATTAGAAGTATGGGCAGGTAAATGGAAAATGAGATTTAATATGGGAAAATACAAGGTTCTACATTTTGGAAGTAAAAATAAGCAGGCAACGTATTATTTAAATGGGACAAGACTTAGCCAAACAGAGGAGGAAAGGGATTTGGGAGTAGTAATAGATAACAAGCTAAAGATGGGTGCACAATGCAGGGCAGCAGCTACAAAGGCTAATAAGATACTAGCATGAATTAAAAGAGGCATTGATTCAAGGGAGGAAAGCATAATTGTGTCACAATATAAATCCCTGGTAAGACCTCACCTTGAGTATGGAGTGCAGTCCTGGGGACCGATTGCAAAAACAGATATTGCAGAACTAGAAAAGTTCAGAGAAAGGCCACAAAGCTAATAAGGGGAATGGAGAATTTAAGCTATGAGGAGATGCTAGCCAAACCTGGTCTGTTTTCTTGAGAGGTGGCATGATTACTTCATATAAAGGCACTTGAGAGGTGGCATGATTACTTCATATAAATATATTCAAGGCCCATATACAGAGATGACAGAAGCTCTGTTTATTCCAAGAAAATTATTTGTGACAAGAGGTCAAAATTTAAGGTTGGAGGAAAGAAGATTTAATCTCCTACAACAGAAACGTTTTTTCACTGTAAGAGCAATACAATTGTGGAACTCATTACCAAAGGAGGTAGTGAATGCCATTACCCTAGATAAATTTAAAAATGGTTTGGATACATTTCTGTCTAGAAACAAAATTTATGGATATGATTGCTATTATTAAATGGGTTACCTTTTAGTGGGATTATTTAGAAGTATTTTAGATTTGTATAGGTTGAACTCGATTGACTTTGGTCTTTTTTTCAACCTCATCTACTATGTTACTATGTTATGTATAGTTTCAGTTGTGATATTCATAAAGTGATCCCGCCAAGGGGTTACTCACACTATCTGGACCAAAAACCGGCTCTGGAGTGGACGCACACCTGGTTTTATACTGTATTCATCCAATCGCAGACCGCTGCTTTAGAAATTAACATGTGTTTATTTAAAACAATTTAAAATACATAAAAAGCCACAATACACCACTCTTCATAAAGTCGCTCTGGTATTGGTCCACAAATAAGTATAAGTAGGTGGTGTATCACAAATGCCTGTCCGGATGTGTGTGGATAGTGTGCAGAACCTGCTACGCTCAATTCCGCTACAATATTGTAATACCCGCGATACCTGTCCTGCTGACCGTAGTGGGGGCGTCACTTTGACGTTCCAATATACGTTTCGCTGTTTTTCTTTTAATAAGAAAAACAAAACATTTTTCATTAATTGCCATCTGCAGTTAAAGAAACTAATACACGCATATTAATACTGTAAATTGCCTCTTATAATTGTTCCCATTGAACCTTTTTACTCACAAGTACCATAAAACGGAATCATTATTATTGTGACGGTTATTGTAACTGCAGTTATCCCTGTGCCTTATACTTATATAGGAGCCATGTGCTTTTCTCCCCATTTAAAATCATACATATGTCACTGGCTTTTAGACTATTATGTTGGTTCAGCAAGAGCTTCTTCAGCTGCCACTCGCCTAAATGTTTTTTGTTTCTCTAACATCTTTTATGTCCAGTTCACATTGTCCCCATTACTTTCTATCATTGACTCACCACTTCCTTTACTCTTTCAGTTCCATCATCTCACTGAACAGTCTCTTCTCTTACTCCCATTCATTTTAACAAAGAAAAGGAACTTGGTTTGTTAGATGTATTAGATTTATAGTGTACGCTAGCTGTATAAAGATGTAAAGAAAGCCCCCATGTTGTTTCTGGAATCAGGGATATGAAAAGATATTATCTGACAATAATGTTAAGTCTTGGCTTGTTAATTTGTATTATTTTTATTTTTTTTAAAAGCACGGTTAATGAAAAAAACAATATAATTAGTTCTCTTTAGAGAAAACATATTAAATAGTGGTGTGGTTAATTCAATGCTTTATTCTCTTCATTGAAGGAGCAGCAATACACTACTGGGAGCTAGTTGAACGCATCTGGTGAGCCAATCACAAGAGGCATACGTGTGCAACCACCAATCAGCAGCTAGCTCCACTAGTGCATTGCTCCTCCTGAGCCTTACAAGGTATGCTGTTTAAAAAAAGGATATCAACAGAATAAATCAAATTGGATAACTGAAGCAAATTAGAAAATTTTATGGACTGAAGTCACTGAATCATGAGTAATGGCAAGATGAAAACCAGATGGATAGCATAGAAATGATGCATGTTTAAGATATCAAGCCACAAATTAGAGTATGTGACTCAAAAGGCAATAAAGCTATGATCAAGATTATTTTTTATGTTCCATAAGAATATTATGTAAATGTGGATGAACTGCAGATATCAATGAACACTAATATAAGATGATTTTTGTGAAATATGTTAGTATAAAAGGCTATGATTTTAGACTCTTTAAATCTAAAATAAAATAAAAGTTCAAAAAACAAAGGATTATGGATTCAAGTGCTAAAGATATTGTATCAATAACAAATCAAATCTAAAAAAAAAGTTTGATTTGCATTTAGTGCATAAAATATTAAGCAGTAGATGACAATATAAATATAAACAATATCTTGATCCATGCAACTGTATCCATATATCACAAATAGAATATGCATCTAATAATAGAAAGCCTGAAACGATAATGGACGTGCTGCTAATATTATCATGAGAGAAAACCATACATTATGCAAATAAAGTCATAACCATATACACATAGATGAAAATTTACTTTACATTATCTATAATAAATGTTAATGTGTTTAAAAATCAAAGACCCAGCTAAAAACAGTATGTAAAGTGGAGAAGGAACATTTATAAATTCAGTATAAACTGACTCTCCCTAAAACCAGAGACACAAAAATAATATGCAGCCCACATCATTAGATAGCTTACATATCAGTAGCATGAGGATGTCATTCAAATGAACCATTTTATGGATTACAAAATAGGCTTTACTTGTCTTCCTGTGTGAACGTTTCTGTATAGATGGACAGCAGTGGATAGGAAAATGAGTAATTTAGACACCAATACAAGTATGAATAGTGGCCAAAACAAAAACAAATTAATATTTATGCACTATTTATGTAGTAGATGTTGATTGGAAAACTGAAGGATTGCAAGACTCTCCCACATATCATACATGTTAATTCCCCAGCGTATGTTTTTACATATTTATACATGAAGTTTTCCGTGTTATCATTGAACTAGAATTTATTTTCTATAGTTAAAGGGATACTGAACCCAAATATTTTCTTTTGTAATTCAGTAAGAGCATGCAATTTTAAGCAACTTTCTAATTTACTCCTATTATCAATTTTTCTTCGTTCTCTTACTATCATTATTTGAAAAAGTAGGCATCTAAGCTTTTTTTGGTTTCAGTACTCTGGACAGCACTTTTTTATTGGTGGATGAATTTATCCACCAATCAGCAAGGACAACCCAGGTTGTTCACCAAAAATGGGCCGGCATCTAAACTTACATTCTTGCATTTCAAATAAAGATACCAAGAGAATGAAGAAAATTTGATAATAGGAGTAAATTAGAAAGTTGCTTAAAATGTCATGCTCAATCTGAATCACGAAAGAAAATGTTTGGGTACAGTGTCCCTTTAATGTAGAAGGAAAATGTGTTAATTCTACTAAAGCTATGACAACAGGAGGGAAGTACTGATGTTGGAGAATGTTTGAGAAGCACTGATTTCATTTCCTCAGTGCAATTTAAATCAGGGGTATATATAGTAAAAGCTGGAGTCTCATTAACAGAAAAGTCAGTGTTACTAGTAGGACATTGTATAAATTGTATTGAATAACTGTCTTGTTTTTAAGCCAAAACAAGAGTTTTAATTATTATCACAAAGCTCTAGCCCAAGTATCCAATATCATTATTCAGGAGATAACTGTTTTGTCAAAGTGCATTGTACAGTTCTTGTAAGTTCTCTTTGCAACACGCCATGTTAAAAATTACTTGAAAAGGACCCAGGTGCTTTGGTAGGGGTTAAACTGACAGTAAAGTAAAACAAATACATGCTCTAATTCACAAAGGGGTTGGACACATAGTAGAAGTAATAGTAGAACCAAAATAAGGGTGTTTTAGATAGGATATTATGGAGGGGAAAGAGGGATATTTTATACATGTATATATTTATCTATATATCAATATAGCTATATATAACTCACAGAAAAAGTCCAGCACTCACTTACAGTACAAGCTCTCAGCTAATATTAAAAGCAAAAATAGAAGGGTTAGTTACTGCATCTGGCCAAATGGGACAGGCCCAGGTACCACATCAAGGTCCCTTCCAAAACCTGGGTCCCTAAATCAGCCAAACAATGCAAGCTCTCAATCAAACAGACTGGGAACATGTGAAGGGTGCACTGGCTTATGTAATCACCCTAGACATATATAAAACATGGAAGGGGACTGTACTCTCAGACTGGACTGGGTACACATACCATGACCCTGCAACATGATCAGCCCTGGGTGCTCAATGGCACTCACAGAAAAGCGGTGCTGTCCCCAGAGTCACAGGCAGTTAACCCTAGACAGGTCTGGGTGCAAGGCCCATAGGTAAAATTACAAAACAAATTAATACAACACACAGAGAAAGTCCAGCACTCACTTACAAGCTCTCAGCTAAGATTAAAAGCAAAAATGGAAGGGTCAGTTACCACGTCTGGCCAAATGGGACAAGCCCAGATACCACATCAAGGTCTCTTTCAAAATCTGGGTCCGTAAACCAGCCAAAAAATGCAAGCTCTCAATCAAACAAACTGGGAACAAGTGAGGGTGCACAGGCTTATGTAATCACCCTAGACATATACAAAACACGGAAGGAGACTGCACTCTCAGACTGGACTGGGTACACATTCCATGACCCTGCAACATGCTCAGCCTTGGGTGCTCAATGGCACTCACAGGAAGCTGTGCTGTCCTCAGAGTCACAGACAGTTAACCCCAGACAGGTCTGGGTGCAAGGCCCATAGGTAAAATTACAAAACAAATTAGTACAACACACAGAGAAAGTCCAGCACTCACTTACAAGCTCTCAGCTATGATTAAAAGCTTGATTCCTCATTTTTCTGTAGTGTAGCGTCCCTTCCTTACAAACTTTATTTTTTGTAGCATAGGGCCCCTCCCACTCCCTTACATTCCCTCCCACCTCAACCTCAGTGCTGCCCACCTGCCTCCCTCCTTTCCTCCTGTGCCTCCCAGCAGCATTGAAGGAGATTGTTACAGACAGTGACACAGACCATGTCACTGTCTGTAACGATATGGCAGACTGAACTCATATGTTCGTGCTCTGTTACCATATGAGGACAGATTACCTGCAGCTCAGGAACAGCAACTCCCAGCTGTCACTTTCCAGCCGAGGATGCTGTAGCTTCCTGATCCTGAGACGTGTATTTAAATTATAGGTACGATGGTCTTTGTACCACATTACGTATATATACGTCATATTTGGTCAAGGGTTCAAAGGCTCATCTATCTCTACCTAAACTGAGCAGTTGTGGGCTATGGTTCTTATAAGAATTTTCGCTAGCATTAATTGAGATATATATATATATATATATATATATACACAGTCATGGCCAAAAATATTGACAGCCCTGCATGTCTGTCAGATAATGCACCACTTCACTCAGAAAATTGTTGCAATTACAAATGTTTAAGTATTCTCATGTTTATTTCTTTTGTTTGTATTGGTATTACACAAAAAAGTGGAGAAAAAAGCCAAATCTGACACATTCCACGCAAAACTCCAAAAATGGACTGTACAAAATTATTGGCACCCTCAATTTAATATTTTGTAGCATACCCCTAGGGAAAAATAACTAAAATCATTTGCTTCCTGTAACCACCAATGAGTTTCTCACACCTCTCTACTGGAATTTTGGACTACTCTTCTTTTGCCAAATGATCCAGGTCTCTCAGTTTGGAAGGGTTCCTTTTCCTAACTGCTGTTTTAAGATCTCTCCACAGGTGCTCTATGGAATTGAGATCTGGACTCATTGCTGGCCAGTTTAGTACTCTCCAGTGCTCTGTCTTAAATAATTTCTAGGTGCTTTTTGACGTGTGCTTTGGGTCATTGTCCTGCTGAAAGACCCATGACCTCTGACGGAGACCCAACTTTCTGACACTGGGCTCTACATTGCACCACAGAATTCTTTGGTAGTCTTCAGATTTCATAATGCGATGCACACAGTCAATGCATCTAGTGCCTGAAGCAGCAAAGCAACCCCAAAACAACAGTGAACCTCCACCATGTTTGACTGTAGGGGCTGTATTCTTTTCTTTAAAAGCCTCATTTCTTTTTCTGAAAACAGTAGAATAATGAACTTTACCAAAAAGCTGTAATTATTTTTCGTCTGTCCACAGCACATTCTCCCAAAAGAATTTTGGCTTCCTCAGGTAAGTTTTTTATGTTTCTGTGTCAACAGTGGTGTCCTCCTTGGTCTCCTACCATAGCGTCCCTTTTCATTCAGATGGTGACGTATAGTGCAAGATGACACATTTGTACCCTGTGCCTGAAGGGCAGCTTGAATTTGTCTGGAAGTTGAGCAAGGTTCTTTATCCACCATTCGAACAATCATTCATTACAATCTTTGATAAATTTTTCACTTTCGTCCATGTCCAGGGAGATTAGCTACAGTGCCAAAGGGCTGTAAACTTATTGATAATGTTGCGCGCAGTGGACACAGCAACATTAAGATCTCTGGAGATGGCGGATCACGTCACTTATTATGAACAGGAAGTGGAGCTAATTAAACCATTTGACCTACAAGCTATTCTTCACTATCCATATAAACAATTACCCAGTAATGTAAGCAGATTAAGTACAATCGCAAATATAGTGTTAGCATGGCAAAAATATTGTAAGTTGTTGGGGCAAGAGTATCAGATCTCTAAATTTCTTCCGATCATTGGTAGTCCAGAATTTTCATCAGGATATAATAATAAGGTGTTCCACAACTGGAAAGTACAGGGATTGATATATATCTCACAATTGAAAGAACCACAATCGGGTACAAAATCCTAGGCAAGTCTGACGATGGAATACAAATTGTCTCCCAAACACTTTTATGCATATTTGCAAGTTCGCCACCTAATAAGCGATTATACAAAAAGGTTTGGGGAGGATTGGGCTCATCCCATCACTGATTTCGGATTAGTATTATATAAAGCTGGAATCAGAACTATAACAACCTGGTACCGTTATATTATGAAACGTGAGGGAGAAGAACATATAAATCAGATTAAAAGGAAATACTCAAGATATTTTCCGCTCATTCAAGATAATGACATATCAGATAGTTTGGTGAGGACATTAGAGGCAACAGACAGAGTTAACTTAAGGGAGACACAATATAAGGTAATTAACAATTTCTATTTAACCCCAGCCAGAATTGCTAAATGGTCACAACAACAGAGTATATGTCCAAAATGTCACAATCTAAATGCTAATTTGATGCATTGCTTTTGGAATTGTCCAAAAATTGCACAATATTGGAGGAAAATACAGTACTGGACAAATCAAAATGTAATGACTAAGATAGAATTAAACGCAACACACATTTTCTTCTTATACCCAGCGCAGAATCCAAGTGATAGACAGTTTATCAACTTAACGATCTTGCTTGCAAGAAATCTAATATGTAAAGGCTGGAAACAGAAAAATTCCCCATCTATAAAGGAATTTCAAAATAGTATGAGAATGCAGATTATTTTAGAACAAATGGGGCTGAACAAGGGTGCTGAGAAACAGATAGGAATATTTTTTAAGAAATGGAAAAAATATATATGCAGGCTACCTTTAACAGCACAACAGCAGATTATATCCCCATTTCAAGACTCCTTATCCTTTTTTGAATTTGATCGTATCTGGTACACTACCTTTGAACTGGATATCTTCCAGATAATAACCTTCCAGATAATTATGAAGGAAAAGATGCAGACAGGGGGAATAAGGGGGGAACAAAGAAGGGAAGAAAATAAAGGAAAAAGAAGTGAGAAGAATTATATATATTTATTTTTTTGTTTGTTTTTCTCTCCCTCTCCCTCTCCCTCTCCCTCCTCCCTCGGGTTAGAATGTCTGAGTTTGTGATTCAGAGTTAGTAATTAAAGCTGGTTAGAATAGAATATAGTTTATCGGGAACTTTCCTCGCAAGCAGGATAAATGATTTGACAGCAGAGGTAGGAGTCATCTGGGAATAAGAATTAACGGATATCAGCGATGAAATATTGCATTAGAGACCCTATCGATTATACATTGTTATTTATTTTTGAAGAAATGTATATTTTGTTGGATATTTCTCTGTGGACATTTTTTTCGTTTCATATTATTTGAGGAAATGCATAGTTGAGTTTAATTTTTGGAATGGATGAAAAGTATAACTTATTTGACATTTCTTTATGAATGACGCTGTTTTACATGCTTTAAAGGAAAAAAAAGATCTCTGGAGTTGAACTTTTAACCTTGAGATTGTCCATGTTTTTCCACAATTTTTGCTCTCAAATCCTCAGACAATTGTTTGCTGCTCTTTCTCTTCTCCATGCTCAGTGTGGCACACAGGGCACACAACAGAAAGGTTGAGTACGTTTCACCATTTTAACTGGTTGCCAGTGTGATTTCTATATTGTAAGCACCTGTACATTGATACAGGTGAGTTTAATTACAAATTACAGGTGCATCATAAGCTTGGAATGCAATTATATCTTACAATTTTGAGAAGGTGACAATAATTTTGTCCAGTCCATTTTTGGAGTTTTGCGTGGAATGTGTAAGATTTGGCTTTTTTTCTCTCTGCTTTTTTGTGTCATACCAATACAAACAAAAGAAATAAACATGAGAATACCTAAACATTTGTAATTGCAACAATTTTCTGGGCGAAGTGGTGCATTATTTGACAGAAATGCAGGGGTGCCAATATTTTTGGCCATGACTGTATATATACACTCATTGTCCACTTTATTAGGTACACCTTGTTAGTACTGGGTTGGACCCCTTTTTGGCCTTCAGAACTGCCTTAATTCTTCGTGGCATAGATTAAACAAGGTGTTGGAAACATTCCTCAGACATTTTGGTCCATATTGACATGATAGCATCACGCAGTTGCTGCAGATTTGTTAGCTGCATATCCATGATGTGAATCTCCCATTCCACCACATACCAAAAGTGCTCTATTGGATTGAGATCTGGTGACTGTGGAGGCAATTCGGGTACAGTGAACTCATTGTCACGTTCAAGAAACCAGTTTGAGATGATTTGAGCTTTGTGACATTGTGCATTATCCTGCTGGAAGTAGCCATTAGAAGATGGGTACGCTGTAGTCAGGCCCGGCGCTTGGCATTAGGTAACTAGACAGCCGCCTTAGAGCGCTTCAGTAGAGGGGCCCAAATTGGAGAAACATTATGATTTTTATTTTTTTATTATGCATTTTGCTGCTGGGGATAGCCTAAAAACATTCACGCTCCAGTCATGTTGCTAAGCCGTGACAGCACCAGGAACATGACCGAAAAAGGAAGAAGGAGGAGCCAGCCAGCAGCAGTAGTCATAGGAAGAGAGCGGGAAGACAGACAGGAGTGCAACAGGCACCAGGCAGCAAATTTGAAGACACAAGATCTAGGGTAAGTTTGCCAATTGCCTCACTACTGATATGCTTTATATACCGTGCATGATCAGAGTCAGCACAGTATATAAAGCATATCTGTGGTTAGGAAGTTTCTGAACGCAGCATGGTAGGAGTTACATGCAGCTGCTTCTTCTTGCTATAGTGACTCAGGCTCGGCTGTAGACTGCTGGTTTTCATGCTCCCCTTTAGAGAAGGCTACATTTACATTCTTACACAGGAATGATTTTAACTAGTACTAACTAAACCACCATGCTGTGTTCAGAAACTTCCTAACCACAGATATGCTTTATCTGTGCTGTGCTGACTCTGAGCACCGCACAGTATAAAAGCATATAAGTAGTTTCTGAACATTGAACACAGCATGGTGGTGGTTTAGTTAGTACTAGTTAAAATAAATCCTGTCTGTGTCTTGTGTAAGGATGTCAATTTAGCCAGCTCTAAAGGGGAGTGGAAAAACAAGCCACCAGCCATGTGCAGTGCAGATCTTTCTGGGAAGAAGAAGGGTTGCAGGCGAGAGTGGGGAGAAGGTTGCATTCAGTAAGTTCAGGCTGGGGGTTCAAGGAAAAAAAAGTATTTATTTTAAATCACACTACTAGAACTGATAGTTGACACATAGTTTCCTTTTACGTGTGCACAGTAGTAAGTAGAACATGTGGTTCAGGGACACAGCAGTTGGATATATATTTTTTCTACTCCTCATTTATGGCCCTGTGGGCTACTAGTTTCAACAAAGGAGTTTCTGTCTAGAGAAGGGGGAATTGGTGGGCGGGGCACCTATGCTGGTGTTCTTTTAGAGTAAGCTGAATTGTGCTGCGGCTGCCTTATGCCAAAGTTACTGTTTGTGTGCTGAGCTGACCTTTTCTCCCCCCTCAACTGATAAAAGTGTTTGTTCAGGGCAAGTGTCAGCTCAAACTTCTTCCTGGTTAGATAGTTTTGGTATTTGCTGCCAATCAATCTCCCTGCTTATAACAGAGGTGAGTGAGGAAAGACCTTTCTTTAAAAGTCTTTTTAACTCCTTGTCTGCTAAAGAGATATACGGTGATTATTTTTTTTTTACTTGGGTTGTGGCTTGATTGGTTAGGATATCTGTAACAGGTAAAAAACAGTTTGAAGAAACACAGCCTGTCTAATGATTGTTTACCTGCACTCTCTGTATGCAGGATTTATGGATATGTCTGTACCCTGTGTATTCATAAATGGTGGACTCTCTGTATGTTGCATTACTGACTTTCTACATTGGCTTTATAACCTACATCCTGTGTATATGAAATATATGTCCACCCCTTTGTTTTATTTAAATGTACAGATAAAGCTTTTGCTGGGTATAATTTAACAGAGATGTAAACTCCTAAATAGGTGTCTAAAATACCCAAACTACACAGAGAGATGCTACACACACACATACTCACTACACGCACACTGCACAATGCACTACACATGCACACACTCATCCAACATGCACACTGAACTACGCATACAAACACCACACACACTAGACAGACATACACGCACACACTCACTACACGCACACTGAACTACATGCACTATATATACTAACACCACACACACTAGACAGACATACACACACACACTCACTACACACACACTGCACTACATGCACTATATATACTAACACCACACACACTAGACAGACATACACGCACACACACTCACTACACGCACACTGCACTACACACGCACACACTCATCATACATGAATACTGCATTACACATACAAACACCACACACACTAGACAGACATACACGCACACTGCACTACGCGCACACACTCACTACACGCACACTGCACTACATGCACTATATATACTAACACCACACACACACTACACGCACACTGCACTACATGCACTATATATACTAACACCACACACACTAGACAGACATACACGCACACACACTCACTACACGCACACTGCACTACATGCACTATATATACTAACACCACACACACTAGACAGACATACACGCACACACACTCACTACACGCACACTGCACTACACACACACACACTCATCATACATGCACACTCCATTACACATACAAACACCACACACACTAGACAGACATACACAAACATATTCACCATGCGCACACACTCACTACACGCACACTGCACTACATGCACTATATATACTAACACTGCACACACTCACTACACGCACACTGCACTACATGCACTATATATACTAACACCATACACACTAGACAGACATACACGCACACACTCACCATGCACACACACTCACTAAACGCACACTGCACTACAAACGCACACACTCATCATACATGAATACTGCATTACACATGCAAACACCACACACACTAGACAGACATACACGCAAACACTCACTATGCGCACACACTCACTACACGCACACTGCACTACATGCACTATATATACTAACACCACACACACTAGACAGACATACACACACACACTCACTACACGCACACTGCACTACACACGCACACAATCATCACATTACACCCTGACCAAAAATTATTATGGCCAAAAAAGGCCTAAAATCGGAGAGGCGGGGGGCAGCAGAATTTTGAGTGCCTAGGGCAGCATAAACCTAAATACGCCACTGATTTTATATATATATATATATATATATATATATATATATGTATATATACTTGATATGGGGTGGGTGGAATTGTCAGTGAGGTTATGGTGTCGTGGTTGGGGATTGGGGGTGTCAAAATACACCTTCGCCTGTGTAGGCAAAAATCCTTGCACCGGCCCTGACTGTAATCATAAAGGGATGAACATGGTCAGCAACAATACTCAGGTAGGCGTGACGTTTAAACAATGCTCAATTGGTATTAAGGGGCCCAAAGTGTGCCAAGAAAATATTACCATTACACCACCACCACCAGCCTGAACCATTGATACAAGGCAGGATAGATCCATGCTTTCATGTTGTTAACGTCAAATTCTGACTTTACCATCTGAATGTCGCATCTGAAATCAAGACTCATCAGACCAGGCAACGTTTTTCCAATCTTCGATTGTGTGAATTGTATCCTCAGTTTCCTGTTCTTAGCTGACAGGAGTGAAACCTGGTGTGGTCTTTTGCTGCTGTAGCACATCTGCATCAAGATTCGACATCTTGTGCGTTCAGAGATGGCATTCTGCATACCTTGGTTGTAACGAGTGGTTATTTGAGTTACTGTTGCCTTTCTATCATCTCGAACCAGTCTGCCCATTTTTCTGTGACATCAACAAGGCATTTTTTGTCCACACAACTGCCACTCACTGGATATTTTCTCTTTTTCAGACCATTCTCTGTAAACCCTAGAGATGGTTGTGCGTGAAAATCCCAGTAGATCAGCAGTTTTTGAAATACTTAGACCAGCCCATCTGGCACCAACAACCATACCAGGTTCAAAGTCCCTTAAATCCCCTTTCCTCCCTTATTCTGATGCTCGGTTTGAACTTCAGCAAGTCACCTTTACCATGTCTAGATGTCTAAATGCATTGAGTTGCTGCCTTGTAATTGGCTGATTAACAATTTGTGTTACCAAGCAATTGAACAGGTGTACCTTATAAAGTGGCCATTGAGTGTGTATATATATATATATATATATATATATATATATGGGTCCCTAACCAGCCAAACAATGCAATAATTCAATCAAACTGGGAACACATGAAGGCTGCACACGCTTATGTAATAACCCTAGACATATACAAAACACGGAAGGGGACTGCACTCTCAGACTGGACTGTGTACACATCCCATGACCCTGCAACATGCTCAGCCCTGGATGCTCAATGGCACTCACAGGAAGCTGTGCTGTCCCCAGAGTCACAGGCAGTTAACCCCAGACAGGTCTGGGTGCAAGGCTCAAAAGTAAAATTACAAAACAAATCAATACAACACACAGAGAAAGTCCAGCACTCACTTACAAGCTCTCAGCTAAGATTAAAAGCAAAAAAGGAAGGGTTAGTTATAGCATCTGGCCAAATGGGACAAGCCCAGGTACCACGTCAGGGTCCCTTCCAAAACCTGGGTCCCTAAATCAGCCAAGCAATGCAAGCTCTCAATCAAACAAACTGAGAACAAGTGAAGGGTGCACAGGCTTATGTAATCACCCTAGAAATATACAAAAAATGGAAGGGGACTGCATTCTCAGACTGGAGTGGGTATACATCCCATGACCCTGCAACATGCTCAGCCCTGGGTGCTCAATGGCACTCATAGGAAGCTGTGCTGTCCCCAGAGTCACAGGCAGTTAACACTAGACAGGTCTGGGTGCAAGGCCCATAGGTAAAATTACAAAACAAATTAGTGCAACACACAGATAAAGTCCAGCACTCACTTACAAGCTCTCAGCTAAGATTAAAAGCTTGATTCCCCATTGTTCTGTAGTGTAGCATCCCGTCCTTCCAACCTTTATTTTCTGTAGCATAGGGCCCCTCCCACTCCCTCACATTCCCTCCCGCCTCCACCTCTGTGTTGCCCACCTGCCTCCCTCCTTTTCTCCCGTGCCTCCCACCAGCATTGAAAGAGATTGTTACATACAGTGACACAGACCATGTCACTGTCTGTAATGATATGGCAGTCTGAATTCATATGTTCGTGCTCTGTCACCATATGAGGACAGATTGCCTGCAGCTCAGGAACAGCAACTCTCAGCTGTCACTTTACAGCCAAGGCTGCTGTAGCTTCCTGATCCTGAGACGTGTATTTAAATTATACGGTACGATGGTCTTTGTACCACATTACGTATATATACATCATATTGGATCAAGGGGTTAAAGGCTCATCTATCTCTACCTAAACTGAGCAGTTGTGGACTATGGTTCTTATAAGAATTTTCCCTAGCATTATTTGGGATATATATACACAGTCATGGCCAAAAATATTGACCCCCTGCATTTCTGTCAGATAATGAACCACTTCACCCAGAAAATTGTTGCAATTACAAATGTTTAGGTATTTTCATGTTTATTTATTTTGTTTGAATTGCTATGACACAAAAATGTGGAGGAAAAAAGGCAAATCTGACACATTCCACGCAAAACTCCAAAAATGGACTGGACAAAATTATTGGCACCCTCAATTTAATATTTTGTAGCATACCCCTAGGAAAAAATAACTAAAAGCAATTGTTTTCTGTAACCACCAATGAGTTTTTCACACCTCTCTACATTGCACTACAGAATTCTTTGGTAGTATTTCTTCAGATTTCATAATGCGATCCACACAGTCAAGACATCTAGTGCCTGAAGCAGCAAAGCAAACCCAAAACATCAGTGAACCTCCACCATGTTTGACTGTAGGGACTGTATTCTTCTCTTTAAAAGCCTCATTTATTTTTGTGAAAACAGTAGAATGATGGGCTTTACCAAAAAGCTGTAATTTTTTTTCCGTCTGTCCACAGCACAAAAGAATTTTGGCTTCCTCGGGTAAGTTTTGGCAAACTTCAATCTGGCTTTGTTTGGTTTCTGTATCAGCAGTTGGGTCCTCCTGCTTCTCCTACCATAGCGTCCTTTTTCATTCAGATGGTGACGTATAGTGCAAGCTGACACATTTGTACCCTTTGCCTGAAGGGCAGCTTGAAATTGATCCAGACAACAGTCCTTCGTTGCAAGCTTTGATCAATTTTTCTCTTTCGTCCATGTCCAGGGAGATTAGCTACAGTGCCAAGGGCTGTAAACTTATTGACAATGTTGTGCGCAGTTGATTCGATTCAGCCAATAGAATTAGAGCTGCTTAAATCCTATTGGCTGATTTGAACAGCCAATAGGGTTTGAGCAGCTCTAATTCCTACTGGCTGATTTAAAATTTTCAGCCAATAGGAATACAATGGTACCCCCAGTATAAAAGGGATACCATGCATTTCAATCCTCAGTGTGCGGCGGAGGGTCGCATGAAGAGGATCTCCACGTCGGATCAATGGACTTCGACCTGGACCTCCACCTTGGACCTTCGCCTCTGCGCATCGAGTGCTCCACCTCCGCAGGAATGAAGAAGATGACGGTCCTGCGATGGATGAAGATGGAGCTCATTCAAGCGGGACTTCAGCAACTGTGAGTACCTAAAGAGTACCTAAAGAGTACCTAAAGAGGGGTTAGTGTTAGGTTTTTTAAGTTTTTTGGGGTGTTTTTTTTTTAGATACCCTTACAAATGCCATTTTCAGGGCAATGGGTAGATTAGTTTTTTTTTTTAGATAGTTTGTTTTATTTTGTGGGTTTGGGGGGGGGGTTAATGTAAGTGGGTCTTTGTATTTTTGTTTAGAAAAAGAGCTGATTTCATTAGGGCAATGCCCTACAAAAGGCCCTTTTAAGGGCTATTGGTAGTTTATTATAGATTAGGTTTCTTTTATTTTGGGTTGTTTTTTTTAAAATGGGTATTAGAATAGGAATAATTGTTATTATTTTGGATAATTAGTTTGTTATTTTGTGTATTTTTTTTATTTGTTTTGGGGTGTTTTTTTTTGCCATTTTTTATTTTTAATGGGCAGCAAAAGAGCTGAATGCCCTTTTAAGGGCAATGCCCATACAAATGCCCTTTTCGGGGCAATGGGTAGATTAGGTTTTACTTTATTTTTATTTTGTGGGTTTGGGGTGGGGGTTTGTATACTATTAGGTGGTGTTTGTTTTTCTTTTGTAGAAAAAGAGCTGATTTCTTTAGGGCAATGCCCTACAAAAGGCCCTTTTAAGGGCACTTGGTAGTTTATTATAGATTAGGTTTTTTTTTTAAACAGGGTATTAGAATAGGAATAACTTTTATTGTTTTGGATAATTTTGTTTGTTATTTTTTGTAATTGTAGTTTTTTTGTTGTTGTAATTTTAGTGTTTTTCTATTTTTGTAATGTTAGGTTTTAGTGTAAGGCATTTTAGGTTTTATTTCACAAGTAAGTTTGTATTTATTTTAACTAGGTAGTTAGTAAATAGTTAATAACTATTTACTAACTAGTCTACCTAGTTAAAATAAATACAAACTTACCTGTGAAATAAAAATAAAACCTAAGCTAGATACAATGTAACTATTATATTGTAGCTAGCTTAGGTTTTATTTCACAGGTAAGTATGTATTTAGTTTTAAATAGGTATTTAGTTAATAATTGTAACTTTAATTTAGCTCTATTTTAATTATGTTAAAGTTAGGGGGTGTTAGGTTTAGGTTTAGGTTTAGGGATTAATAGTTTAATTTAGGTTGTTGCAATGTGGGGGGCTGGCGGTTTAGGGGTTAATAGGTGTATTTAGTGGTAGTGCTGTGGGAGGCCAGAGGTTTAGGGGTTAATAGCTTTATTTAGTGGTGGCGATGTCGGGGAGCGGAGGAATAGGGGTTAATATCTTTATTATAGTGTGGGCGATGTTGGGGTGCGGGGAATAGGGGTTAATAACTTTAGTATAGTGGCGACGATGTCGGAGGGGCAGAATAGGGGTTAAAAAATGTTATTAGTGGCAGCGGTGTCGGGAGCGGCAGATTAGGGGTTAATAACTTTAATATAGTATTTGCCATGCGGGAGGGCCTCGGTTTAGGGGTTAATAGGTGGTTTATGGGTGTTAGTGTACTTTGAAACACTTAAGTTATGAGTTTTATGTTACAGTTTTGTAGCGTAAAACTCATAACTACTCTCAGATGGAAGTACGGAACCTGTCGTTATAGGCTGTAACGCAAGCTTTTTATCCTCACCGCAAAACTCGTAATGGCAGCGCTATAGAAATCCCATGCAAAAATGTCATTTTTACGAGTGCAGGACGGACGTTGCTTTACAGGCTAAAAGGCTTGCGGTACAGCTATACCGACAAGATTTGTAATGGCTGCGGTGCTGTTTTAACGCTGAAATGACATTTTTTTCAGCATTAAAACACAAACACAAAAGTTGTAATCTACCTGAATGTGTGGTAATTAACTTAATTGCCCAACTACTTTTACATTTGTTATGATATGTGCTTACCCCCTCTTGATAGAAAGGACATGAAACCGTTTAGGATTGTAATATAAAATATTTAATTATGTCTAGTGAAGAAAAAAAATCAGTATACTTTCATTATTTATTCTGCCCCCTTTTCACACAATTTAACTCTGGATAGTGTTTGTTTTCCAATTCTTGCAGAAATTGTGAATTGCAGACTAAACAAGGCTTATTAGCGATATTCCAAACAAGCATTGTTTGGTAAGTCTATATATCTGTCCTTATTATCTCCTTTGCTGTGGCCAATTAGGGAGAGATATAAATGAGATTCTGTATATATCAACCAATCACAGTGCAGCAAGTGGGGGGGTCAGAGTTTTGAATTCGTTAGAAAGCACTCCAACTTCTTGGGAAAGGCAGTGGGAAAGCTACAAATTTCAGATTTAAAGGGGCATGGAACCCACACTTTTTCTTTATGAATCAGATAGAGAATATTTCTTTTTTTATAAGAACTTTCCAATTTACTTCTATTATCTAATTTTCTTTATTCTTTTGGTATCCATTGTTAAAGAAGCAGCAATGCACTACTGGGGGCAAGCTAAGCACATTGGGTAAGCCAATCATGAGGTAAATAAATACAGCCACCAATCAGCAGCTCCTGAGCCTACCTAGGTATCCTTTTCAGCAAAGGATACCAAGAGAAGAAACAAATTAGATAATAAAATTTTATTGTTAAAGGGCCACTAAACCCAAAATCTTTCTTTCATGATTCAGATAGAACATACAAATTTAAACAACATTACAATTTACTTCTATTATTTATTTTGCTTCATTTTTTAGATAACCTTATTTGAAGAAAAAGCAATGCACATGGGTGAGCCAATCACACGAGGCTTCTATGTGCAGCAACCAATCAGCAGCTACTGAGCATATCTAGATATGCTTTTCAGCAAAGAATATCAAGAGAATAAAACAAATTAGATAATAGAAGTAAATTAGAAAGATGTTTAAAAATGCATTCTGTTTCTAAATCATGAAAGAAAAAATATGGGTATCATGGCCCTTTAAGCTGTGTAAGATCACATACTCTATCTGAATCATGAAAGAACAAAAAGTGTGTTTCATGCCCTTTTAAATTGTTAAGCTGTTTAAGATCACATCGGAATCATGAAAGAGAAAAAAGTGTGTTTCATACCCTTTTAAAATGCAGGAAAAGCAAATAAAATAAATAATGAGAGTTTGTTATAAAGTTTTTTTTCTCTGTGCTTAATTAAATGTTTTATAGGTTATTCAATTTTCACTTTAAAACATCCCATTAATTACTGGGCATCTGTGTGAATCAGAAAAGGTTTTAGCAGCCAGAGACAGTTCTAGTGCAATGACTTTAAGATTCTCGAGTACAGTTCATATCAGAAAGCTCTGTTTCTATAATTTGTGATTAAAAAACTATTATAAATGATACTAAGCAATGTATGGAAATACTGAAGACCAGAGCTAATTGCATATTGTTTTCTTTAGTAAACACAGCATTTTGATAATCCATTGTTAACCTAGCCCCATATTATAGCCTAATTACATGTTTTAATCTGTACAAGTGTCATAGATGCATTAAGATATTGATGGAAATGGAAATGATTCAGATTGATGTATTATTATTAAATGATTTTTGCTCAATAAAGTGAAATTAAACAAAATAACATAATTTATGCTTACTTAATAAATTAATTTATTTAATGGTGGTAAGAGTCCATGATCCATTACTCCTGGGAATTACTCTTCCCTGCCACTAAAAGGAGGCAAAGATTACCAAACCCCAAGAACTGTATAAAACCCGCCCCACCTCAGTCTAATGTATAGCCAAGCACAGAGGAAGGAAAAGTAATAAGAGCAAACAACATGGGAGCAGGGAAAAAAGATGTGCGCAAAAAAGGAAAAAAACAACCCATAAAAATACAGGGTGGGGTCTTGTGGCGCTCACCACCATGAAAGAAATTAATTTATCAGCTTAGCATAAATTATGTTTTCTTTCATACAGGTGGTGAGAGTTCACAATCCATTACTCCTGGGAACTAATACCCAAGCTGTGAAGAACATGAGTAATAACAGAAAGGGCGGGGTCTAAAAAACATATTTTTTTCACTGAGAAACGAAATCCAACTTGAGACAACTGCCTTAAGGCTGCCTCAGAACAAACAAAGACATCAAAATTGTAGAAAAATATGCAAAAAATATCAAGTAGCTGCTTTGCAAAATTGATCCACTGATAAAACATTCTAAAAAACACAAGAAGTGATAACTGGTCTGATAGAATAAGCAGAAAACCATATAGATGGAGGCAGAGCTGCTTCCAAGATAGCTATATGAAACAGAAGCTTCAACCAAGAAGTCAAAGAAACAGCAGAAAGTTTCTGCTCTTTCATAGAACAAGCAAAAGGAACACACAAACAAAAAGTTTGTCTGAAATCATTAGCAGTATCTACATCATACTACAAAATTCTAAAAAAATCCAAAACATGAAGATATCACTCTGAATTCTAAGAATTTAGACAAAAAGATGGAACGAGACAGATACAACAAATATTGTCAGAAAACACAACCTTATTCTAAAGAAAAATAAGATAAAGATGAACACAAAAAAGAGTAGAAACTCTTTTAGCAGATGAAATAGCTAAAAGAAACAAAACATCCAGAAAGAAATGTAATGTCCACCTGATGGATAGGTTCAAAAGGAGGAACCTGCAAAATCCTCAAGACCAAATTAATGTTCCAAGGAGGAAAGATTGGATAATAACAGTCTTAATTCTAGGCCAGTCTAGAACTAAACCATGAATGACAGGAAGATTAGCAATCTTCTATTGAACATAACTAAAATGGGCAGAAATCTGACCCTTCAAAGAACTGATAAATAAACCCATATCCAAATCATCCTGTAAAAACAGTAAGAAATCTATGAAATCCTGTATAAGAAACTCAGTAACTGAACAAATAATAATAAAAAAAACAAAGAGAGTTTCTGATTCTATCTCCATCTCAAGTTGAGAAATCTGGATAGAAAAAAGGACCTTAAAATAGAAGGTCTGGATGCAAAAGAAGCAGCCAAGGAATTAATGGGAGATCAGACATTAGAACAAGATTTGCATACCAAATCCTGCAGGAACAAGCTGAAGCAATCAGATTCACCAAAGCTCTTCCTGCCAAAACTTGGCAATCACCCTGGGAAAAAAATATAGGCTAGCCAGACAGACCACTGAACTACCAGAGCATCCAAAAACATAGTTAAAAGATCCCTGGTTCTTACACAGTACCTGGAAATTTGAGATTGAACCAAGAGGTAATCAGAACTATCTCTGGGGGACCCCAAAGATCTATTATCTGATAGAAAATAACCAGATAAAGAGAACACTCTTCTAGAGGAAAAATCTGCTTCCTAGTTGTTAAGTACTGGAATATGAGCAGCAGAAATCAGACAGCAATAAGCTTCTGACCAGTAATGCATTTTAGAAACTATCCTCATAGCTAGGGAACTGTAATTTACCATGGTGATTGATATAAGCTACATGTAACATTATCTGTTCTGAAAACAAAGAAAAAGTTCCCTTTTCAATAGAGGCCAACCCTGAGGGACCCTGAATATTTCACAGAGTTTAAAAATATTAATAAGTAACCTAGTCTTCCAAAGAGACCAAACTCCTTATGCCTTCTGAGACCCCCAGACAGCCCCCCATCCTGAAAAATCTTGCATCTGTAAATATAACAGAAAGCATAAAGTATGAACAAAAGAAGCTCCCCTCATAAAAAGCTAACCACCCAGACAGAAACAGACTTGTTCTGGAATGTAAACGAGTCCTCAAAGACAACAGAGTATGGTCCCTGTATCATAGGAAAAGATACAAAGCTGAAGAGGGCTTATATGAAAGCGAGCAAATGGAAAAGCAACCAAGACTGTAAACATGAGACTTAACATGCAAAGTTCAACTGAAGGAAAAAAACAGAAACTGAAGGCTAACCCCAGCTTCAACTGTCTTTGACTAATAAACTGTATGGAAAAATAACTGTATGGAAAAAAGCAGTATGCCGGAAAGAAATACTGCTCAGTGCTAAATAGAAAGATGGTGCTAAAACCAAGATATCATCCAGGTCATGAAATACTGCAATACCCTGAGATCTGATTAGAGAAAAGAGGGTATCCAAAATCTTGGAGATTATTCTGAGATTTGTAAGACCAAATGGAAGAGAAAAAAGCTGAAAATGCTTGTCCAAAAACAAACAAACCCAAAAACCTTTAAATAAAAACATTAAGGAAAGCATCCTTAAAAACTATATTGGACATAAACTGACCTTGCAGAATAGTCTGAATAGTTTCCATTTAAAAAGTAGGAACTTGAGAGACTTGTTTAAGTTTTCTAGATCAGAATTGATTTGAAAGTTCCCTCCTACTTTGGAGCAATGAATAGGTTGGAGTTCCCATCTACCCGAGCCTTTACAGGGAACCTAGGAACAAAGGACAGAAAAAAACTTCTCTTAGGAGGCCTTGATCTGAAATCTATTTGATATCCTTGAGACTATAATAATAACCCAACTAACTTAGAAGAGACTAAAACCAAGCTTCCTGAAGAAGGAATAACATACCTTCTACCAGATCCACAGCGGGCGGAAGATCCTTCTCCCACATGGCAGCAAAGACATGGAACACCCTCCCGCTGCACCTCAGAAAATCCTCCTCCCTTACAAAGTTCAGAAAGGACCTCAAAACCTGGCTCTTCGACTGAACGTCCATCCCCTCCCCCTCCCTCCCCCCTTTCTCCTATCCTCTTTCCCTTAGAGCCTTGAGACCCTCACGGGTGATAAGTTTGCGCTCTATTACCCAATAGATAGATAGCCTCTGGTTCGAGAACTGTATATACATGCAAACCTTCCAGCTACATTAATGGAAACTGACCCTGTCAGCATTCTCCAGAACATATGAATAGGCCTGGTTATTAGCTTTGCATCCTTGCAAGCAGAGGTTTCAGTGCTCAAATTCAGTTATGGACACTGAAGCATTTACAAATACTATTCTATTATTTCCAGATGGAGCTAGAGGATATTCTGGGAGATGAAAACATTTCTGAGCCTTGTTCTGACAAAAGGGACAGAACAAATATTAGCTTTAAAACTACCCTTGGACTTCTAGTCCTGAGGAAGAAAAGCTCCCAGACACCATATAAATAATGGAAATCCAAACCAGATAAATCAAATAAAATCTTTCACTGTTAAGCAAACGTTAAAAGTCTGGAAATAAAAATCTTGTCAGCAGACCAAGGCCTCTAGTTATTAAGCTTTCCTGCATTCGCCGGCCCCAATACGCCCGCCTAAGTTCGCCTAACCTCGCTGCCGCGGACCTGAATACGCTCACCAAATTTATCAATAAAGCTGTCAAAAAGCTGCGCACCAAGTACGGAGCGATGATCAGTAGACTGTGTTATTTATCAGTCATCGATCTCGCTGCTCTTCAGCTTTTTCCCAGCTTTATTGCTACCCTGTCACTAAGCACTCACACTATACTATACTGTTTTACCCCCTATACCGCCGCTCCCGGAGCCCCCCGCAACTAAATAAAGTTCTTAACCCCTAAACCGCCGCTCCCGGACCCCACTGCCATCTACATTATACCTATTAACCCCTAATCTGCCACCCCCTATACCGCCGCCACCTACATAAAGTTATTAACCCCTATCCTGCCCCCCCCAGTTATTAACCCCTATCCTGCGGATACCGGACCCCGCCGCAACGAAATAAATTGTTTAACTCCTAAACCGCCGCTCCCGGACCCCACCGCAACTAAATGAAATGTTTAACCCCTAAACCGCCGCTCCCGGACCCCGGCACCACCTTTATTAAACTTATTAACCCCTATCCTGCCCCCCTATACCGCCGCCACCTATATTAAACTTATTAACCCCTAAACTTAAGTCTAACACTAACACTAACACCCCCCTAACTTTAATATTATTTTAATAAATCTAAATAAAACTTACTATTATTAACTAAATTATTCCTATTTAAAACTAAATACTTACCTGTAAAATAAACCCTAAAATAGCTACAATATAACTAATAGTTACATTGTAGCTAGCTTACGGTTTATTTTTATTTTACAGGCAACTTTGTATTTAATAATAATATAATAATAATAATAACTACCTAGCTAAAATAAAGAAAAATAAAGAAATAAATCCTAACCTAAGTTACAATTACACCTAACAATACACTATAATTAAATTAATTAATCCTATTTAAAACTAAAGACTTACCTATAAAATAAACCCTAATATAGCTACAATATAACTAATAGTTACATTATAGCTATTCGGCCAGCCGGGCCGAACTCTTCATCCAAGCGGGGCAGAAGAGGTCCTCCATCCTGTAGAAGTCTTCATCCAAGCGGCGTCTTCTATCTTCAATCATCCGGAGTGGAGCGGAGCCATCTTCCATCCGGCCGACGCGGAGCCATCTTCTTCCAGCAACGTCCTAACACCGAATGAAGGTACCTTTAAGGAACGTCATCCAAGATGGAGTCCCTCGAATTACGATTGGCTTATAGGATTCTATCAGCCAATCGGAATTAAGGTAGGAAAAATCAGATTGGCTGATTCAATCAGCCAATCGGATTGACCTCGCATTCTATTGGCTGTTCCGATCAGCCAATAGAATGCAAGGTCAATCCGATTGGCTGATTGGATCAGCCAATCGGATTGAACTTCAATCCGATTGGCTGATTGAATCAGCCAGTCGGATTTTTCCTACCTTAATTCCGATTGGCTGATAGAATCTTATCAGCCAATCGGAATTCAAGGGAAGCCATCTTGGATGACGTCCCTTAAAGGTACCTTCATTTGGTGTTAGGTCGTCGTTGGAAAATGATGGCTCCGCATCGGCTGGATGGAAGATGGCTCTGCTCCGCTTCGGATGATTGAAGATAGAAGATGCCGCTTGGATGAAGACTTCTGCCGGATGGAGGACCTCTTCTGCCGCGCTTGGATGAAGAGTTCGGCCCGGCTGGGTGAAGACGGCTCAATCACAAACTTCAAAGAACTCCAGCCACCATGTTATTTAAAAGACCTTTATATTCTTATCCTGGGTCCAAATATACAACGTTTCAAGCCAATATGGCTCTTAGTCATGTACATCTTAATTATACAGGTTCCTGCTTTTTATACCCTCACCTGTTAATTATTCATCAACTGTTCATTAACCCATTGTATGAAAAACATATATTGCAACATGCAATAGTGACACCTGGTGGTTGTAATATATAGTACACTCTTCTTTACTTTTGATGTCTCTTTGTTTTTCAATAGAATGGGTGAACAGTATGTATATCATTTAAAATATAAACATAAAACCTATATACAATGTTAAAAGAGGAGCATAAAATCCAAACATCCACAATGTCTACACAGTCTACAGAGTATATTTACATCAATCAAGATTTATTCCTTTACAGAATGCATTTTTATTGAGAAAAATTCTTTCACTTTATTTGCTTCATTATCCTTTATTCTACCATTAAAGCACAACCTGCTATTCACAAGCCATTTTTATGCGCCCATGATCAACCAAAAAATGTAAACAATCCTAACCTATCCATGTATGATTTTCCTTAGTAAAACAGACTCCAATCAAAGTCTTTATTAAGACCCTTGGGGATAAGGCAATCTAGTTTATGAATCCAGAACATCTCCCTAACTTTTAGGAGATGCTCTCTATCGCCCCCCCTCCTTGGTATCATCACCTGGTCTATAACTAAGAATCTAAGCTGACTGATATTGTGACCTGCAGAGAGGAAGTGAGAGGACACCGGTGCTTCTTTATTATTACACCTTATGTTGGATTTGTGTTCCGTTATCCTCTCCCTTACCTCTCTGCAGGTCTCGCCAATATAAATAAATCCACACGGACATTTAATCATGTAAATAGCATATGTTGCTCTGCATGTAAAGTGTTTGTTTATTGTGAACTTCCTACCACTAGTAGGATGGTAGAAGTATTTGCCTTTTATCATCGAGCTGCAATGGCTACAATTCAAACATGGATAGCAGCCATTATTGCTACTACCTAATGTTGATTGTATACTTCTCTTTCCAGGGCCTATGTCTGTGTGTATGATCCAATCCCTAATCCTTTTATTTCTCTTATATGCAATCATTGGTTCTTTTTTTAATTCTTCCACCTGTGGGTTGCATTCCCTAATAATGTGCCAATGTTTTTTTTAGGATACCTGCAATCTTTCCACACAACCTGTTATGCTGTGTTACAAATATCATATTGTTCTCATTTATTTTGTCTGTCTGTTTTTGGCTCTGTCCTAGACCCTCCTCAACATTCACAAGCTGTTCTGTTATTAGTTTTTCTGGGTAGTTCCTAGTAATGAACTTATTGGCCATTTCTCCCAATCTCTGTTTACACTTACTACCATCTGGGACAATCCTCTTCACTCTAGTGAACTGACTCTTGGGTATTGCTCTGAACACACTTTCTGGGTGGCAACTGCCATATTGCAACAAATTATTCTTATCAGTTTTTTTTGTGTACAGGTCAGTCTCCAAGAAACCTTTATCCTTATAAACATAAGTATCCAAGTACTCTACTCCTACCTTACTCATGTTTAGACTGAACTTCAATCCATTAACTGAACAATTAAGGTCTTCTATAAATGATAACAGGCTCACAACATCGCCCCCCCACACGCCTAACACATCATCGATAAATCTCCACCAGGAGATACCATATGTTTGAAAATTCATATTGGAGTATACAAAATGTTCCTCAAAATATATGTTGGCATATGTGGGGGCGACGTTAGAGCCCATTGCTGTACCCTGTTTTTGGAGGTAGTAAGTGTCCATGAATAAAAAGTAATTCTGATACAATATGATAGTCAACAAACTTATTAGAAATTCAATCTCTTTGGCAGTATAGTTACAACTAGATTTCAATATGTTTTCTACTGCTGCAATTCCACTAGTATGCCTAATAGAGGTATACAAACTGGAGACATCCAGTGTAAATAATATGCATTTATCTCCAACCTGCCCCAGATCTTTGAGTTTGGATAAAAAATCATTTGTGTCCCTTATATAAGAGGTAGTTTTCTGTATTAAGGGTTGTAATACTTTGTCTAAAAAAACTGAAATATTTGAGAACACAGACCCTATTCCAGCCACAATGGGGTGCCCAGGTGGTTTATTGATAGCTTTATGGATCTTAGGTAGCACATAAATAACAGGTCTAATAGGATTTTTCTCAAATAAATCATCTTTAAATTTCTCTGAAATAATCTTCCTCTTAACTGCTGATTGCAATATGTTCTCTATTTCCTTGTTAATTTGTATAGTGGGGTCTCTGGTTAGTTTTTACTTGACTATCTGCTAGTTGACGTTCAATCTCCTCTATATAGTCTGATTTATTAAGTATAACCAACGCCCCACCCTTGTCCGCCTCCTTGATAATTATATCAGTATTATCTCTTAGTGATTGTATTGCTAATTTGTCTTTCTTGTTTTTCTGTACCAGCTTCCTTTTTTCGTCTTTTTTTAATAAGATATTAATCTCCCTCTGAACAAGGTTCATGTAGGTTGTGACACTATGTGTGCTTGTGGGTGTAAATTTACTCTCTTTCTGTTAATACCAAAATCTTTAACATTATCAAATCTAATTTTATTTTTTTCTGCCCCTCCAGTGAGCTTGTGACCAACATCTTTCTGTAAAGAAAAATATATCCTTAATTTTAATTTTCTAAAAAACCTATGCAAATCCTGAAAAACAGTGAAATCATTCAAAGTGTCATCCAAACAATATGATAAACCCTTATTTAATGCTGTGAGTTCCTCATTACTGAGAACATAATTAGATAAATTTGTTACTAAATTATTAGTGTCAAATAAAACATTGTCATACAAAACTTCAGATGCTAGTTGTGAGCTAGCTCCTTGTGAAACACGTGATTAGTATTAGATTCCGAGAAATGTCCCAACAAAACCTTGTTCAGAGAGTCACTGTTGCAAACAATATCACACTTATTCTAATCAAGGGGTTTCTGTATACAGCAATTGATATTATCCGCAGGTGGCGTCAGAGTGCAGGACCAAACAAGAACCCCAGTGGTCAGATGCGGGGACAGAGAAGATTCGCGAGACAGAATGCCACCCAAGGAGATGGCCACAGTGGTTCCAAGTCCTCTGCCAGTTTTTTAACCGAGTACTCGGACATCGATACCACCGGGCCAGGAGGAAGCACAGGAAACAGCGGAGTCGGCCTAGCGATGACGTCACAGCGTCAGCGCCCACGCCGCACACGTGGGATGCAGAGAGGAAGCTACCGGTACTGACGGAAGACGGGCCAGAGGAGACGGGAGACCAGCCGAGTGGTTACAGGTATGAGAAGCCGAATAACACACTAGCTAACATACCAATACATCATAAGATCACACCAGCTGGCACCCGAGACCGATTACACACAGGAAATATACAAAGGGGGACAGTAAATGAAATTGCATCTGATAGTGTAATACCATCTGATTATGTTGCTCATGATGAGACTGGCAATATAAATAATGCGGATAATATCAATTGCTGTATACAGAAACCCCTTGATAAGAATAAGTGTGATATTGTTTGCAACAGTGACTCTCTGAACAAGGTTTTGTTGGGACATTTCTCGGAATCTAATACTAATCACTGTGTTTCACAAGGAGCTAGCTCACAACTAGCATCTGAAGTTTTGTATGACAATGTTTCATTTGACACTAATAATTTAGTAACAAATTTATCTAATTATGTTCTCAGTAATGAGGAACTCACAGCATTAAATAAGGGTTTATCATATTGTTTGGATGACACTTTGAATGATTTCACTGTTTTTCAGGATTTGCATAGGTTTTTTAGAAAATTAAAATTAAGGATATATTTTTCTTTACAGAAAGATGTTGGTCACAAGCTCACTGGAGGGGCAGAAAAAAATAAAATTAGATTTGATAATGTTAAAGATTTTGGTATTAACAGAAAGAGAGTAAATTTACACCCACAAGCACACATAGTGTCACAACCTACATGAACCTTGTTCAGAGGGAGATTAATATCTTATTAAAGAAAGACGAAAAAAGGAAGCTGGTACAGAAAAACAAGAAAGACAAATTAGCAATACAATCACTAAGAGATAATACTGATATAATTATCAAGGAGGCGGACAAGGGTGGGGCGGTGGTTATACTTAATAAATCAGACTATATAGAGGAGATTGAACATCAACTAGCAGATAGTCAAGTATATGAAAAACTAACCAGAGACCCCACTATACAAATTAACAAGGAAATAGAGAACATGTTGCAATCAGCAGTTAAGAGGGAGATTATTTCAGAGAAATTTAAAGATGATTTATTTGAGAAAAATCCTATTAGACCTGTTATTTATGTGCTACCTAAGATCCATAAAGCTATCAATAAACCACCTGGGCGCCCCATTGTGGCTGGAATAGGGTCTGTGTTCTCAAATATTTCAGTTTTTTTAGACAAAGTATTACAACCCTTAATACAGAAAACTACCTCTTATATAAGGGACACAAATGATTTTTTATCCAAACTCAAAGATCTGGGGCAGGTTGGAGATAAATGCATATTATTTACACTGGATGTCTCCAGTTTGTATACCTCTATTAGGCATACTAGTGGAATTGCAGCAGTAGAAAACATATTGAAATCTAGTAGTAACTATACTGCCAAAGAGATTGAATTTCTAATAAGTTTGTTGACTATCATATTGTATCAGAATTACTTTTTATTCATGGACACTTACTACCTCCAAAAACAGGGTACAGCAATGGGCTCTAACGTCGCCCCCACATACGCCAACATATTTATGAGTAGTTTTGAGGAACATTTTGTATACTCCAATATGAATTTTCAAACATATGGTATCTCCTGGTGGAGATTTATCGATGATGTGTTTGGCGTGTGGGGGGGGGGGCGACGTTGTGAGCCTGTTATCATTTATAGAAGACCTTAATTGTTCAGTTAATGGATTGAAGTTCAGTCTAAACATGAGTGAGGTAGGAGTAGAATACTTGGATACTTATGTTTATAAGGATAAAGGTTTCTTGGAGACTGACCTGTACACAAAAAAACTGATAAGAATAATTTGTTGCAATATGGCAGTTGCCACCCAGAAAGTGTGTTCAGAGCAATACCCAAGAGTCAGTTCACTAGAGTGAAGAGGATTGTCTCAGATGGTAGTAAGTGTAAACAGAGATTGGGAGAAATGGCCAATAAGTTCATTACTAGGAACTACCCAGAAAAACTAATAACAGAACAGCTTGTGAATGTTGAGGAGGGTCTAGGACAGAGCCAAAAACAGACAGACAAAAGAAATGAGAACAATATGATATTTGTAACACAGCATAACAGGTTGTGTGGAAAGATTGCAGGTATCCTAAAAAAACATTGGCACATTATTAGGGAATGCAACCCACAGGTGGAAGAATTAAAAAAAGAACCAATGATTGCATATAAGAGAAATAAAAGGATTAGGGATTGGATCATACACACAGACATAGGCCCTGGAAAGAGAAGTATACAATCAACAATAGGTAGTAGCAATAATGGCTGCTATCCATGTTTGAATTGTAGCCATTGCAGCTCGATGATAAAAGGCAAATACTTCTACCATCCTACTAGTGGTAGGAAGTTCACAATAAACAAACACTTTACATGCAGAGCAACATATGCTATTTACATGATTAAATGTCCGTGTGGATTTATTTATATTGGCGAGAACTGCAGAGAGGTAAGGGAGAGGATAACGGAACACAAATCCAACATAAGGTGTAATAATAAAGAAGCACTGGTGTCCTCTCACTTCCTCTCTCCAGGTCACAATATCAGTCAGCTTAGATTCTTAGTTATAGACCAGGTGATGAAACGAAGGAGGGAGGGGCGATAGAGAGCATCTCCTAAAAGTTAGGGAGATGTTCTGGATTCATAAACTAGATTGCCTTATCCCCAAGGGTCTTAATAAAGACTTTGATTGGAGTCTGTTTTACTAAGGAAAATCATACATGGATAGGTTAGGATTGTTTACATTTTTTGGTTGATCATGGGCGCATAAAAATGGCTTGTGAATAGCAGGTTGTGCTATAATGGTAGAATAAAGGATAATGAAGCAAATAAAGTGAAATAATTTTTCTCAATAAAAATGCATTCTGTAAAGGAATAAATCTTGATTGATGTAAATATACTCTGTAGACTGTGTAGACATTGTGGATGTTTGGATTTTATGCTCCTCTTTTAACATTGTATATAGGTTTTATGTTTATATTTTAAATGATATACATACTGTTCACCCATTCTATTGAAAAACAAAGAGACATCAAAAGTAAAGAAGAGTGTACTATATATTACAACCACCAGGTGTCACTATTGCATGTTGCAATATATGTTTTTCATACAATGGGTTAATGAACAGTTGATGAATAATTAACAGGTGAGGGTATAAAAAGCAGGAACCTGTATAATTAAGATGTACATGACTAAGAGCCATATTGGCTTGAAACGTTGTATGTTTGGACCCAGGATAAGAAAATAAAGGTCTTTTAACTAACATGGTGGCTGGAGTTCTTTGACGTTTGTGATTGTGCTGAGGACTTGGCAAGTCTGTTGCTCCGTGCCCCACAAGAGAAAGATTCAGGTGTGCTGTTTTCCACTTTTTGGATTTTGCTGTTTGAAGACGGCTCAAGGTAAGGTGATCTTCAGGCGTTTAGTATTAGGTTATTTTAAGGGGGGTTTGGGTGGGTTAGAGTAGGGGTATGTGGTGGTGGGTTTCATTGTTGGGGGGTTGTATTTATTTTTACAGGTAAAAGAGCTGATTACTTTTGGGCAATGCCCCGCAAAAGAGCTGATTACTTTGTAATTTAGTATAGGGTAGGGCATTTTATTCTTTTGGGGGGCTTTTTTATTTTATTAGGGGGCTTATATTAGGTGTAATTAGTTTAAACTTCTTGTAAACATTTTTTATTTTCTGTAAAAAGTAAAAATGACCACAACCCCTTTGGGAATAGCTTCCCTAAACTGAAAAAGAGAAGCACAAAAAGAATACAAATTCTTAAACCTTGTAGAAGAAATAAAAATTATGCCTGGCTCTGGATATAATCTCAGAAACTGCAACAGGGACAAGAATTGCACCAAGGGATTTAACCAATGGTTTAAAAAAAAAAAAAATCTTAACACTTAACTGGTATATCCCCATCTATTTTAGGATCATTAACCCCTAAAGTAAATAACAAAGCTAAAATTTCCTTAAACAGAGAATGAACATGCTTATCATCAAACGAAATAAAGGATGACAGAAAAAAGATCAGAGTAAAAACTCTGAGGACACAGTCTCAAAGCTAGAAATATTAACCTTAGCAAGCTAGAAACTTGTAGAAGGTAAACTCTTAACTGACCTTTTACACTTAGTTGAAACAGGCATTGGCCAACAACATTTGTTCTAATGAAAAATGTAGTATATTCCTCCTGTAAGGAACAAACAGAAGGAGCAATAACACTATTTGAAGCAAAAACAGTAGTAGCAGAGGTTAGATTGCATTAAATCATTAACACATGTATTGCATAAGATTGTTAAATGAAATACCTTAGCATATAACAATATAAACATTTAACACTGGTAGGAAAATGTTCAAATGACAACTCCATAGGCTGATTTAGCGACAGAATCACAAGGCTCCATAACTGAAGAAAAACTAAGGGGCCTATTTATGAAAGGCCTGTCGGACATGATCCAACATTGCGGAAAACATGAAGTTAAATAAAAATATCCCCATTTAAAGAGCACTTGAAGAAATAGAAACATACCCCATCAGAATTAAACTCATAAAAATCTTACAATTTTAAAAATCGCTAATACAAGACAAGCACATTTTGGCCTCTAGTTATCAAGCCGTCAACCTCAAATACGCTGGAATTCCGCAGCGTATTTGGGGCGAGGCTGATTCGCCGTAGTTATCAAGCCCTAGATACCGGAAAAAGTAGAATTTAGTGACATAAGCTTCGATCCGTCGGACTCAGTCCGACACAGATCGATTCTTACGTCACTACAGATGTTCCGCACACAAGTGCGGCACAATCTGACTACTTTTGCTAGTTATCAAAAAACTAGCAGGTACGCTCTGCACTTTTCCGGCCCAGCGTACCTGGTTTTCAATCCGCCACCCTGGAGGCGGCGGATCCCATAGGAATCAATGGGAGTCTGACCATAGCGAAAGTTCATGTTCGCTGCTGCCCGACATCCCATTGATTCCTATGGGAGATGTCTACACCTAACACCCTAACATGTACCCCGAGTCTAAACACCCCTAATCTGTCCCCCCTACACCGCCGCAACTAAATAAAGGTATTACCCCCTAAACTGCCGCTCCCGGAGCCCACCGCCACTATAATAAATGTTAACCCTTAAACCGCCGCTTCCGGTCCCCGCCGCAACTATAATATATGTTTTAACCCCTAAACAGCCGCTCCCGGACTCCGTCGCAACTATAATATATTTATTAACCCCTAAACCACCGCTCCCGGACCCCGCGGCAACTATATTATATGTATTAACCCCTAAACCGCCGCTCCTGGACCCCGCCGCAACTATAATATATGTATTAACCCCTAAAACGCCGCTCCCAGACCCCGCCGCCACCTACATGATACCTATTAACCCCTATCCTGCCCCCCCTATACCGCCGCCACTGTAATAAAATGATTAACCCCTAAACCTAAGTCTAACCCTAACACCCCCCTAACTTAAATATTAATTAAATAAATCTAAATAATATTTATCTTATTAACTAAATTAATCCTATTTAAAACTAAATACTTACCTTTAAAATAAACCCTAATATAGCTACAATATAAATAATAATTATATTGTAGCTATCTTAGGATTTATTTTTATTTTACAGGCAACTTTCAATTTATTTTAACTAGGTACAATAGCTATTAAATAGTTATTAACTATTTAATAGCTACCTAGTAAAATAAAGAGAAACTAACCTAAGTTACAATTACACCTAACACTACACTATACTTTAATAAATTATTTCTATTTAAAACTAATACTTACCTATAAAATAAACCCTAAGATAGCTACAATATAATTAATAATTACATTGTAGCTATTTTAGGATTTATATTTATTTTACAGGTAACTTTGTATTTATTTTAGCTAGTTAGAATAGTTATTAAATAGTTATTAACTATTTAATATCTACCTAGCTAAAAGAAATACAAAATTTCCTGTAAAATAAATCCTAAGCTAAGTTACAATTAAACCTAACACTACACTATCATTACATTAATTAAATAAATTAGTTACAAATAACTACAATTAAATTAAATTAAATAAACTAACTAAAGTACAAAAAATAAAAAAGCTAAGTTACAAAAAATAAAAAAAATTAGTTACAAACATTTAAAACATATTACAACAATTTTAAGATACTTACACCTAATCTAAGCCCCCTAATAAAATAACAAACCCCCCAAAATAAAAAAAAAACCCTACCCTATTCTAAATTAAAAAGTTCAAAGCTCTTTTACCTTACCAGCCCTTAAAAGGGCCCTTTGCGGGACATGCCCCAAAGAAAACTGCTCTTTTGCCTGTAAAAGAAAAATACAAACCCCCCCAACATTAAAACCCACCACCCACATACCCCTAATCTAACCCAAACCCCCCCTTAAAAAAACCTAACACTACCCCCCTGAAGATCATCCTACCATGAGTCGTCTTCACTCAGCCCAGCCACAGATGGAACCGAAGAGGAGATCCGGAGCGGCAGAAGTCATCATCCAAGGAGCGCTGAAGAAATCTTCCATCCGATGAAGTCATCATCCAGGAGGCGCTGAAGAAATCTTCCATCCGGGCGATGTCATCTTCCAAGCGGCGTCTTCAATCTTCATCCATCTGAAGCGGAGCGGAGCCATCTTCAGACGAGCCGACGCGGAGCCATCCTCTTCTTCCCGACGACTACCGACGAATGGATATTCCTTTAAGGGACATCATCCAAGATGGCGTCCCTTCAATTCCGATTGGCTGATAGGATTCTATCAGCGAATCGGAATTGAAGGGACGCCATCTTGGATGACGTCCCATAAAGGAATATCCATTCGTCGGTAGTCGTCGGGAAGAAGAGGATGGCTCCGCGTCGGCTCGTCTGAAGATGGCTCCGCTCCGCTTCAGATGGATGAAGATTGAAGACGCCGCTTGGAAGATGACATCGCACGGATGGAAGATTTCTTCAGCGCTCCTTGGATGATGACTTCTGCCGCTCCGGATCTCCTCTTCGGTTCCATCGGTGGCTCGGCTGAGTGAAGACGACTCAAGGTAGGATGATCTTTAGGGGGGTAGTGTTAGGTTTTTTTAAGGGGGTCCAAATAATATAAAAAGAATATAAAAAGAAAAAAAAGGTGCCTGATGAAACGGTCTGGAATAGACTGAGAAACGCGTTGCAAAATAAATACTGTTTGTTTTATACCACGACCCGGTATTTTTGCTTCTTTCCATGATCCACTTGTTTTTGAAACAGGACTTTTACCACGGAACCTTTCATACACTGACACTGTCAGTTTTGGAGAAAAGTCTCGGTGGCGTGAGTGCAGCAGGAGAACACCTATCAGCTTGCAGCTCACCTGGTCCGGCCATTGGCCCTAAAAAACGTGGGTGCTACTTTCTAGACGCCTATCTGGATTCCACAGGTCCTCTGGGTGAGACCTCCAGCGTACTGACTGACCATTTTTTAAGGGGGGTTTGGGTTAGATTAGGGGTATGTGGGTGGTGGGTTTTAATGTTGGGGGGGTTTGTTTTTTTCTTTTACAGGCAAAAGAGCAGTTTTCTTTGGGGCATGCCCCGCAAAAGGCCCTTTTAAGGGCTGGTAAGGTAAAAGAGCTTTGAACTTTTTAATTTAGAATAGGGTAGGGAATTTTTTTATTTTGGGGGGTTTGTTATTTTATTAGGGGGCTTAGATTAGGTGTAAATAGCTTAAAATTGTTGTAATATGTTTTAAATGTTTGTAACTTATTTTTTTTATTTTTTGTAACTTAGTTTTTTTATTTTTTGTACTTTAGTTAGTTTATTTAATTTAATTGTAGTTATTTGTAACTAATTTATTTAATTAATGTAATGATAGTGTAGTGTTAGGTTTAATTGTAACTTAGCTTAGGATTTATTTTACAGGTAATTTTGTATTTCTTTTAGCTAGGTAGTTATTAAATAGTTTATAACTATTTAATAACTATTCTAACTAGCTAAAATAAATACCAAGTTACCTGTAAAATAAATATAAACCCTAAAATAGCTACAATGTAATTATTAATTACATTGTAGCTATCTAAGGGTTTATTTTACAGGTAAGTATTTAGTTTTAAATAGAAATAATTTATTAAAGTATAGTGTAGTGTTAGGTGTAATTGTAACTTAGGTTAGTTTTTATTTTACAGGTAAATGTCTCTTTATTTTAGCTAGGTAGCTATTAAATAGTTAATAACTATTTAATAGCTATTGTACCTAGTTAAAATAAATTGAAAGTTGCCTGTAAAATAAAAATAAATCCTAAGATAGCTACAATATAATTATTATTTATATTGTAGCTATATTAGTGTTTATTTTAAAGGTAAGTATTTAGTTTTAAATAGGATTAATTTAGTTAATAAGAGAAATATTATTTAGATTTATGTAATTAATATTTAAGTTAGGGGGGTTTTAGGGTTAGGGTTAGACTTAGGTTTAGGGGTTAATAATTTTATTACAGTTGCGGCGGTGTAGAGGGGGCAGGATAGGGGTTAATACATTTATTATAGGTGGCGACGGTGTAGGGGGGCAGATTAGGGGTTAATAAGTTTAATATAGGTTGCGGCGGGGTCCGGGAGCGGCAGTTTAGGGGTTAAACTATTTATTTAGTTGCGGCGAGGTCCGGGATCGTCAGGATAGGGGTTAATAACTTTATTATAGGTGGCGACGGTATGGGGGGCAGGATAGGAGTTACTAGGTATAATGTAGGTGGCGGCGGTGTCCGGGAGCGGCGGTTTAGGGGTTAATACATTTATAAGAGTTGCGGCGGGGTCTAGGAGCGGCGGTTTAGGGGTTAATAACTTTATTTAGTTGCGGGGGGCTCCGGGGGCGCCGGTATAGGGGGTAAAACAGTGTAGTTAGTGTGGGTGCTTAGTGACAGGCTAGCAATAAAGCTGTAAAAAAGCCGAAGAGCAGCGAGATCAGATGAGTGATAACTCTCACAGTCCGCTGCTCATCGCCCCGTACTTGGTGCGCGGCTTTTTGACAGCTTTAATGATAACCTAGGCGAACATATTCAGGTCCGCGGTGGCGATGGTAGGCGAGCTTAGGCGGGCGTATAGAACCGGCGAAGGCAGGTAAAGTAGACGCGTTGATAACTATCCCCCTGTGTATCCAGACAGCACACTTGTAAAATGAGGCGCGTCAAATTTACTTCATATATAATAGAAAAGGGCACCAAATAGTAAGCACATTATTACGTCATCGCGCACAGACTCCAAGGCTGGTATGCGTCAATGTGCATCAAAAAATGTAAATGCAAAAAACTAGCATGTGTCAAAATACACGTGTGAAAACCGCAAAACGTGAAAAAAATATACATGCGTGAAAAATAAACATATTAATAATTTTAAAAGAAGAAATATCAAATAACCACATATAAATAACTGTCCCAAGGCTATGTACTTATAGAACACTATATATAGTGATAACCCAAACAGCTTCTGTTTCTTTTCAAGAATAGACCTATTTTTAATATCAAAAGAAATAGTACATTAAATATCAGAAGCGAAAATTGAGGACATCGTAATCTCAGATCATGCTCCCATTCAAATAACACTATCATTGACTAAAAAGGAAAACATTTGCTCTAGTTCAAAATTCCACAAATTTTTATATGGGTCAAAAAAATTCAAAACATTTTTGAAAGAAAAATAGGAGCTGTATTTGCAAAATAATAAGGTGGGAAATTGTAATAGTCAAACAATCTGGGAAGCAGGTAAGGCAGTTATAAGGGGAGATATTATTGCATTTTTTTCTGATTCTAATAAATTGCGACAAAAACAATACAAACAGCTTAGTGAAAAATTAGGAAAATCGTATGTCAACTATCTGGGGAATCGTTCACTTGCGAACCTGAGAATTTATTTGGCGTACAAAAAAGAGATGAACATTTATTTAACCCAACAAGCCACAAGAGGCAATAGAAAAATGCAAGGCAAATTGTATAGATTTAGCAATCAAGCTGGTAGATTTTTGGCTAGCATGGTTAAAACACAGAAGTTAGCAATTTATATTCTATGTATAAAGTCAAATAACGGCCCAAAAACAAATAATAAAGATCTTCTAGATGAATTTAGAAAATTTTATATGAATTTGTACGCATCGAAAAAAAAAAACACCGGGAAAAAGGATGACTTCAATTTTTTTGAGACACTGACCCTGTCTAAAATTTCTACCCTACAACAAGAACGGTTAAACGCGGCTTTTTCAACAGAAGAACTGAGGAAAACAATATCTGATTTAGCAAAAGGTAAAGCATCAGGATCAGATGGGCTACCTATCAAAGCGGTCAAAGACCCACTAAAGATAGCATCATATAGGCCAATTTTGCTTCTTAATCAAGATTAAAAGATTTTAGCAAAAATTTTAGCCTATAGATTAAAGGAATATCTCCCAAGTCTAATTCATAAAGATCAAGCCGGATTTATTCAGGCAAAATCGCCAGCTAAAAACATTTGGAAAGTATTACATATAGTTAACCATTTTTGGAATTTGAAAAATAGAACTAGACCAGATCAGTTAAGTGAGAATGTGGCACTTCTGGCACTGGATGCCGAGAAGGTCTTTGATAGGGTCGAATGGTCTTTTCTATATACATGTTTGGAAGAATATAATATCCAAGGCCCTTTCTACTTCATAATAAATAATCTATATATTAGCCCAAATGCCTATTTATCAATAAATGACGACACATCTGCATAGTTTAACCTGGAGAGAGGCACGAGACAAGGTTGCCCATGTCGCCATTATTGTTCAATTTAATTTTGGAACCATTAGCTATGAAATTAAGAGAGATTCCGTTTGGGATTTGTATAAGTGAATAAAGACACAACCTGGCACTATATGCAGATAATATGCTCCTTTTTATTTGTAAGCCAGAGCTATTTCTAGATTCTATAATGAACATCATTAACTCTTTTGGTAAACTATCAGGATATAAAGTTAATAATAACAAATCAGAAAATACTGTGGCTTAATAGAAACAAGGAGAGGGAATTAACTAATCTACCATTTATCGAAGTAAAAAATCACTTAAACTACCTGGGAATTCAAATTTTGAGTAATCCAAGGGAATGGTATAGAATAAACTTCTCACAAATTCTTAACTCTATTGCCAAAAACTTTAAATGTTGGAAGTGCCTGCCTATCATTAATGGGAAAAGCCCATGTGATAAAAATGATGATCTTCCTTAACTTCTCTATCCCATGAATATGCTGCCCTTTCTGATCCCCAAAAAGGATATTGTAAGAATATATAAAGCATTTAATTTGTTTTTATGGCGAGGGAGAAAGATCCTTATTAGTCTCAAAAAATTGCAGATGGCCCCGGAGAAGGGAGGGTTGGCAATCCCAGATATCCACTATTATAACTTAGCCACTCTTTCAAATGTGGCTATCGATTGGTTATTAGATAAAGAACATTTTAATAAAACTCAGTGGATAATCAGCCAATGGGGGGTATTTCTAAAGCTTTTTTTCTTCCATCAAGCATGGAAGGACATTCCCTATATAGTTAAGAATAACATCATGTTTGAAGACACATTTAGAGCATGGATTAAGATACATAAAATATTGGGGGTCTCACATCAGTTTACATCTTACTTACCTATTAGTGGAAATCCTGATATCCCACCAGGTATGAATACTAGAAATTTTCAAGCATGGAAAAAAGATTAAAATAAAGACAATAGGGGATCTGCTTGATCCCTTGAAAGGAACGGTAATTCCCTTCACAGATTTACAGATAAAATATCATCTAGCAGATTCACAGTACTACGCATATATACAACTTGTTTGTTACATTAAAGAGGTTATAAAGAAAGCCCCTAATTTAAGTAAACTACATTGCTTAAATAAAACTATTAGGCTTTTTAAGAAAGGAACATTTTCATATTCAGCGATCTATAAAGTTCTGTTGGATTCAAATATTGACAATCAAATGTTAAAGGGACACTGAACCCAATTTTTTTCGTTCATGATTCGGATAGAGCATTCCATTTTAAGCAACTTTCTATTTTACTCCTATTATCGATTTTTCTTCGTTCTCTTGCTATCTTTATTTGAAAAAGAAGGCATCTAAGCTTTTTGTTTGGTTCAGGACTCTGGACAGTACCTTTTTTGGTGGATGAATTTAACCACCAATCAGCAAGAACAACCCAGGTTGTTCACCAAAAATGGGCCGGCATTTAAATTTACATTCTTGCATTTCAAATAAAGATACCAAGAGAATGAAGAAAATTTGATAGTAGGAGTAAATTAGAAAGTTACTTAACATTTCATGGTCTATCTGAATCACGAAAGAAAAAAATTGGGTTTAGTGCCCCTTTAACTATTTTTGAGGGCTGGTACAAAGAAGCAAGATGTTTTCTAACAGTAGAAGAGGTGAACAGAAGTTTCACCTTTATTTGCCAAACCACTTGCGATGCATACTTTAGAGAATCCCAAATTAAAATTTTACATAGATTTTATGTTACACCAAGGTCTGTTTGCAAGTGGCTCTAATGCAAAAATGAATGAATCAAATGCAGAAAGAGTAACCCATGTTTAAAACATTATCTGTGGGATTTCCCAAGGATTAACCAATTATGGGCGAAGATTAGTTTCTGGCTATCAAAGGTGTTGAAAATAAATTTTAAAATTGAGTTCAGACATACTATATATTTGTTTGATAATCTGGTAAGGAAGGAAAATGCCCTCTTTTTTGCAATGGTATTATTAATGATGAGAAAATGTATTTTAAAGGCTTTCCCCTAGTGTACCAAGCATTAGAGTGATTAAATTAGCCTTAAAGGGACACTCAAGTCCAAAAAAAACCTTTCATAATTTAAATAGGGCATGCAATTTTAAACAACTTCCCAATTTACTTTTATCACCAATTTTGCTTTGTTCTCTTAGTATTCTTAGTTGAAAGCTAAACCTAGGAGGTTCATATACTAATTTCTTAGACCTTGAAGACTGCCTCTAATCTGAATACAATTTGACCACTAAAGGGCATTAGTTCACATGTTTCATATAGATAACATTGAGCTCATGCACGTAAAATTACCTAGGAGTGAGCACTGATTGGCTAATCTGCATGTCTGTCAAAAGAACTGAAATAAGGGGGCAGTCAACAGAGGCTTAGATACAAGAAAATTACAGAGGTAAAACGTGTATTATTATAATTGTGTTGGATATGCAAAACTGGGGAATGGGTAATAAAGGGATTATCTTTCTTTTTAAACAACAAAAATTATGGTGTTGACTGTCCCTTTAAGAGATCAATTAACAATTGAAATATTTGATGTTCTATATGAAAAAGACCTAAGACTAGATACATTTAATAAAAAATGGGGCACATTTATTAACCCCTTCATGACCAGAGCACTTTTCCATTAGTTGACCGTCTGGGACCAGGGCTATTTTTACATTTCTGCGGTATTTGTGTTTAGCTCTAATTTTCCTCTTACTTATTTACTCTACCGACACATATTATATACCGTTTTTCTCGCCATTAAATGGACTTTCTAAAGATACCATCATTAAATGTTTATAAAATATGATGAAAAAATGGAAAAGACACACTTTTTCTAACTTTGACCCCTAAAATCTGTTACTCATCTACAACCACCAAAAAACACCCATGCTAAATAGTTTCTAAATTTTGTCCTGAGTTTAGAAATACTTAATGTTTTTTTTTTTTTAGTAGACAACCCAAAGTATTGATATAGGCCAATTTTGCTATATTTCATACCACCATTTCATCGCCCAATGCGATCAAATAAAAAAAATCCTTCATTTTTTCACAAACATTTTCACAAACTTTAGGTTCTTCACTGGAATTATTTACAAACCGCTTGTGCAATTATGGCACAAATAGTTGTAAATGCTTCTCTGGGACCCCCTTTGTTCAGAAATAGCAGACTTATATGACTTTAGCATTGCTTTTTGGTAATTAGAAGGCCGCTAAATGCCGCTGCGCACCACACGTGTATTATGCCCAGCAGTGAAGGGGTTAATTAGGGAGCTTGTAGGGAGTTTGTAGGGTTAATTTTAGCTTTAGTATAGTGTAGTAGACAACCCAAAATATTGATCTAGGCCCATTTTGGTATATTTCATGCCACCATTTCACCGCCAAATGCGATCAAATAAAAAAAAATCGCTAACTTTTTCACAATTTTAGGTTTCTCACTGAAATTATTTACAAACAGTTAGTGCAATCATGGCACAAATGGTTGTAAATGCTTCTCTGGGATCGCCTTTGTTCAGAAATAGCAGACATATATGGCTTTGGTGTTGCTTTTTGGTAATTAGAAGGCCTCTAAATGCTGCTGCGCACCACACTTGTATTATGCCCAGCAGTGATGGGGTTAATTAGGTAGCTTGTAGGGAGCTTGTAGGGTTAATTGTAGCTTTAGTGTAGAGATCAACCTCCCACCTGACATATCCCACCCCCTGATCCCTCCCAAACAGCTCTCTTCCCTCCCCAACCCCACAATTTGTCCCCTCCATCTTAAGTACTGGCAGAAAGTCTGCTAGTACTAAAATAAAAAACATTATATTTTTAATTTTTTTAATTGATTATGCAGTGTTGGATTCCCCTTAGCCCCCAACCTCCCTGATCCCCCCCCCATACAGCTTTCTAACCCTCCCCATCTACCTACTTGTCGCCATCTTGGGTACTGGCAGCTGTCTGCCAGTACTCAGTTTGCCCCAAAAAGTTTTTATTTTAAATTTTATATTAAAAATAAAGTTTTTTTCTGTAGTGTAGCTGCCCCCCCTCAATACCCTCCCCCCTCCCCCCCCCAGATCCCTTGGCCAATATTTAATATCCCCCCCTTCCTCTCCCTCCCTCTCTCATGTGCATTCTTGAATTTGTCATGTAGAAATGTGGCGCGCACGCACGCACGCGTGCACATATCCCCCCCATCCACCCTGCCGCATTCGCGAGTGAACACACACACACATCGGTGTGCACAGGAACCAGAACCAGCACTTGATGGGCTGCCCACCCACCTCCCTGCTGCTGCTTCCACCCACCAACGATCTGCACCATCAGTGGCCGATGCAGGGAGGGCCACAGAGTGGCCCTCTCTGCATCAGTGATTTAAAAAGGGTATTGCAGTGATGCCTCAATATCGAGGCTTCACTACAATACCCTGGAAGCGGCTGGAAGCAATCATGATCGTTTCGAGCGCTTCAAACCCCAGAGGACGTGTCAGGCACGTCCTTGGTTCTTAAGGGAATTTTTTTGTAGGATGTGCCTGACATATCCTTGGTCGAGAAGGGGTTAAAACACTAGAAATTCCAATTCAGAAACAAGTGATTTACTCTCTTTTGGGTGGCACAAAAGTCAATATCAACTGGTGTCATGAACTAAATTTACGTTGCTTATGTTGATAATGAGATGGTATTCTTAAGAGATATGTGATAGTTGGACATAGGTAGCTTTGTCATGAAATTGTAGTGCTTTGTTTTCTTTCTTCTTTTGTGCTTTTTTGTTTTGTATACAGATTATGATTCAATAAAAAGATTTAAATTAAAAAACAAAACAAAAAAAAAACAGCTTATAGAGTGCCTTATAAATAAAAATATAGTACTTACCCAAAGGCAGTAGGAAGCCAAGACCAGTGTTGAAACATAATACCAGAGGAACTGGAATAGAAGTATATCGATGAACCAACAGGCAGAGGCAAAGGACAAAGTCCTGTGACCCCCATGGCAAAGCTTATGACTAAATCCCCACTTGTGAAATATATGTCACTTCCAATACTCCAAATCAATCCCTCCGACAAGCAATTGCACTCTGAGGGGAAATGGGCCTCAACTCGATATGAGAACCCCTCTCTGTGTAGAATCAAATGCACATCTTCATTCTCTGACCACCTCCAGTGGAGGCAAAGTAAAGACTGGTATACTGGTGAGGTTGAGTGGTTGTATAGAGTTCTTGGGGTTTGGGAATCTTTGCTTCCTCCTAGAGGTAGGGAAGAGTAATTCCCAGGAATAATGGATTGTGGACTCACACCACCTGTATGAAAGAAATATTTAACATAAAATAATTAAGCATAGTAAAATACTATCCATTGCTTACTCAGTATTTATTTTGATTTCTTTTATTGTAATTTAGCTCTGAACATTGTGTTTTGTCAACACCCACACAGAGGTTTGAGCGCAAAGGAATATCAAATTTAAAAAATTCTATCATACAATTGGAAAAACACCAACCATAGAATATTTTATGTATGAAAAAGATTACTTAAGGCTGTTTTAATAGATTTTGAGGCTACAAGGAAAAGTTTATGTATCACTTACACAATGCCTTGCAAAAGTATTCACCTCCCTTGGCATTTTTCGTGTTTTGTTGCCTCACAACCTGGAATTAACATGGATTGTTTGAGAATTTGTATCATTTAATTTACAGAACATGCCCACAACTTTGGAGATGTTTTTTTTTTTATATTGTGAAGCAAACAACAAATAGGACAAAATAACAGAAAAAAAGTCAATACTTTGTAGAGCCACCTTTTGCGGCAATCACACCTCCAAGTCTCTATGAGCTTGCCACATCTTACCACTGGGATTTTTGCCCATTCCTCCTTTCAAAACTGCTCCAGCTCCTTCAAGTTGGATGGTTTGCGCTTGTAAACAGCAATCTTTAAGTCTGACCACAGATTTTCTATTGGATTGAGGTCTGGGCTTTGACTAGGCCATTCCAACACATTTACAGGTTTCCCCTTAAACCACTCAAGTGTTGCTTTAGCAGTGTGTTTGGGGTTATTGTCCTGCTGGAAGGGGAACATCTGTCCTAACCTCAAATCACGCACAGAGTGGTACAGGTTTTGCTCAAGAATATCCCTGTATTTAGCACCATCCATATTTCCCTCAACTCTGACCAGTTTCCCAGTCCCGGCTGTTGAAAAACATCCCCACAGCATGATGCTGCCACCACCATGTTTCACTGTGGGGATGGTGTTCTTTGGGTGATTTGATGTGTTAGGTTTGCGCCAGACATAGCGTTTTCTTTGATAGCCAAAAAGTTCAATTTTAGTTTTATCAGACCAGAGCACCTTCCTCCATACATTTTGGGAGTCTCCCACATGTCTTTTCACAAACTCAAAACATGCCATTTTGTTTTTTGCTGAAAGTAATGGCTTTCTTCTGGCCACTCTGCCATAAAGCCCAACTCTATGGAGCGTATGGCTTATTGTCATCCTATGTACAGATACTCCAGTCTATGCTGTAGAACTCTGCAGCTCCTCCAGGGTTACCCTAGGTCTCTGTGCTGCCTCTCTGATTAATGACCTCCTTGCCCGGTCCATGAGTTTTGGTGGGCGGCCGTCTCTTGGCAGGTTTGCTGTTGTGTCATGTTCTTTCTATTTGGTTATGATAGATTTGATGGTGCTCCTGGCAATCATCAAAGATTTGGATATTTTTATGTAACCTAACCCTGACTTGTACTTCTCAACAACATTGTCCCTTACTTGTTTGGAGAGTTCCTTGGTCTTCATGGCAGTGTTTGGTTAGTGGTGCCTCTTGCTTAGGTGTTGCAGCCTCTGTGGCCTTTAAAAAAGGTGTGTATATGTAATGACAGATCATGTGACACTTAGATTGCACACAGGTGGACATCATTTCCCTAATTATGTGACTTCTGAAGGTAATTGGTTGCACCAGAGCTTTTAATGGGCTTTATAACAAAGGGGGTGAATACATATGCACATGCCAATTTTCTGTTTTCTATTTCTAAAAAATAGTTTTATGTATATATTTTTCTCATTTCACTTCACCAACTTAGACTATTGTGTTCTGATCCATCACATAAAATTCAGATTAATAAAACATTGAACTTAAGGCTGTAATGTAACAAAATAGGTAAAAAGTCAAGGGGGGTGAATACTTTTGCAAGGCATTGTACATAGACAGATTATTGAGTGCCTGATAAAACCAAATCTATGTTGAGGGATTGTAACATATGCAACAAGCATACAATTACAAAAAATATATGTTTCATTACAGGAACATCTGTTTAAAAAATGAAAGACTGTGATACTTATTTTAATTATAAAGGGGTGTGCCTCTGAATTGCTCTGAAATAGCAAAACCCCTGAAAAATGTCAGCTCTAATTGCTTATGTAACATTTGAATTCTGACCTCTTGCAATTAACTGCTGATACATATTCATATACAACAAATGATAACTAATGTCGCTTTAAGTTCTGGGTAGGATCCTCATATAATTGTGAGTAGGCTGCATAGAGTAAGTTATGCACTGGGCAGGTATTTCTCACATGAGAAGTCTCTCCACTACTAGTATAATTATCTTAGAGCTGTACAGTAATTTCAGAACAGAAGATTGATGCATATTGGTTTTCTGTAAAGTCCAGCTTCCTTTCTTTTTAATATCTGCAACTTGTAAATAGCATAAAAGTGAAGTTGGCAAGAAGGTACAGTGTGAATTTGTGCCAAACACCAATGTTAGTAAAGCTATGGTACATGAGCACATGGAACTAAACATAAATTGTGCGTCTCTGTTTAACTTGTCTAATCAGCTCACCACATCAGAACCTAATAAGTGGCTGCTTTTCATTTAGGGACCAAGTAAAACTGCAATTACCATGGCTGTAAGAGACCTTGCATTAAATAGTTTTATAGGTATTGTTACTTTCACTTATGTAGTTTATTTTTCTGAAAGAGAATGAATGAATTAATAAGGCAAGTCCTGCTTAGACGTACTAGGAGGAGAGCTAAGCAATTACTCTCTTTTTTTAAACACACAGCGCCAGATTACAAGTGGAGCGCAAAAATATTAGCACATTTGAGCGCTAACTTCCCTCACGTATAATTAATGTTTGCTCTTCTATTAGACTGAAAGTAAAATGTTAGCTTTAATGCAGGCTCTGGGATCCGCTGTGCTAAACCTCCAACTAGTGCTGCCAGGGCTCTGAGAAGCAGAGTCAGGATTAGCACGGCTCTCCAGTGCGCAAGAGGTAAGTATTTAACCCTTTAAAGCTAATTTAAAGGAATCAAATGAATACTGACAAAGTTTGTCAGTATTGTTTTGTTCTCTTTAAATTAGTTAGTGCATTCATTTTGGATATTTCCTTTGTGAAAACAAAACAAATATCCATGTTTTCATCATGAATTCACATTTCTAATTAAACTAATGCACAAGCCAAATATATATTTTTAATATAAAGAGCCATATGGGTAGATTTATTAAGTATACGCTGTCTGCATTTATCATTGCACAAGCATTTCTGGTGAATACTTGTGCTATTCTACCTCCTGCTCATTGGCGACAAATCGGCAGCTAGCAGGGGCTGCCAATCATCCCGATCGTATCGAATTGGGATGATTTCAATGTGGCGGACAGGTTAAAGAGCAGCGGTCTTACGACCACTGCTTCTTAACTTCCATTTCAGGTGAGCCTGAAACGATAGTCCTCCGAAGCTGCATCCGCTGCTGAATAAATGAAGCCCATAGAGTTATTGTATAGAAAATAAGCAAATCTAGGTAAGTATCCCCACTTGATTTTCACCAAAAGTACTCTATATACATTGTTACCAATGCCCCAAGGAACTGTGGGTAAGATATGCAAATCTTCTCTGGTGCATTGGTAACAATGTATACAGAGTACTACTATGGAAAAGCAAGCGGGGAAACTTGCCTAGATGTGCTAATTGCCTATAATTTTATGGCTCTTTCTTTTATGAAATTGAGGATTTTAATCGCATGCTTTTATTTATGCTTAGTTGTGTGGACCTCATTGTATTTACACATAAATTGTAACTTTTTTGCTGTGAAGTACCCACTCAAATATCGAATTTGTTTCAGCAGACCAAGCGTTTTTAGAAAATAACTTCGGTAATAATATAATAATATGAGTAAATGCCACCATATTAAATGCAAAAAAATAAAATAAAAAATGGTGGCATTTGATGTGGTGTACATAATAAATAGCAGCATAGGAGTAATTATTTCCTAAATATTTTGAACATACATTTTATTGTCCCACATAAAAAATTAGATATTATAATTGTCACTATTCAACATCTCGCAATTTATGCAGACAATGAGTAGGTGTAAAATAACCATAAAAATATTACACAAATTTAAAATTACACAAAATTGAATTACCAGAGTAGTAGTTTAACCCATTTTGAAACTGTATGCATGTTCCTATCCCTGTCCAACATTGTACCAAAAGTCGTCCTATAGAATTTCATAAAATATTACAGATTTTTACCTTCCCTCAGTTATCTCATATATTTTTATTCTACGTGTTTTAATTAGTTCAGACAGAGCCCTAACATCAGCAGCACAAATAAATGAGGCGATCGGGTTGACACCCACTGCTAGTGGCGGATTGGCCGCGAATCTGCAGGGGGCGGCATTGCACCAGCAGTTCACAAGAACTGCTGATGCAATGATAAATGCTGACAGTGTATGCTGTCGGCATTTATCAATGTGCGGCGGACATGATACGCTACATTGTATCATGTCTTTCCGCACTATAATAAATAGACCCCTAAGGGGCTAATTGTGTGCCCTGGCTCTCAAGGTAGGGCTGGAGCCTGCTTAATTATTTCCCTTTGTCTCCCCTCTGTTTCCCCCATCCTAATCTCTCTCCCCACTACTCCCATTTGTCTCTCTCCCCACCTCATTTGAGCCTCTTCCCACCTCATTTGAGTCTCCCTCCCTTCCTTCTGTCTCCCTCCCTTCTGTCTCCAAAATTCTCCTTCCCTCCCTTGCTTCTGTCAACCTCCCTTCTGTCTCCCTCCCTTCTGTCTCTCTCCCTCCCTCCCTTCTGTCTCCCTCCCTTCTGTCTCTCTCCTTTCCTCCCTTCTGTCTCACTCCCTCCCTTCCTTCATCCTCCATCTCCCTTCTATCTCCAAAATTCTCCCTCCTTCCCTTCTGTCTCCCTCCCTCCTGTCTCCCTCCCTTCTGTCTCCCTCACTCCTTTTTGTCTCCCTCCCTTCTGTCTCTCTCCCCTCCCTCCTGTCTCTATCTCCTCCCTCCCTCCTGTCTCTTTCCCCCTCCCTCCCTTCAGTCTCTCTCCCTTCCTCCCTTCAGTCTCTCACCTTCCCTTCTGTCTCTCTCCCCTCCCTCCCTTCGGTCTCTCTCCCCTTCTTTCTCTCTCCCCTCCCTCCCTTCAGTCTTCCTCCCTCCCTTCAGTCTCCCTCCCTCCCTTCAGTCTCCCTCCCTTCTGTCTCTTTCTCCTGTCTCTCTCCCTCTTGTCTCTCTCTCTCTCCCCCTGTGTGTGTCTCTCTCTCCCCCGGTGTATCTCTCTCTCCCCTGTGTGTCTCTCTCTCTCCCCCTGTGTGTCTCTCTCTCTCCCCCTGCGTGTGTCTCTCTCACCCCTGCGTGTGTCTCTCTCCCCCCTGTGTGTCACTCTCTCCCCCTGCGTGTCTCTCTCTCCCCTGTGTGTGTGTCTCTCTCCCCCTGTGTGTCTCTATCTTCCCCTTTGTGTCTCTCTCTCTTCCCCTGTGTGTCTCTCTCTCTTCCCCCTTTGTGTCTCTCTCTCCCCTCTGTGTGTCTCTCTTTTCCCTCTGTGTGTGTCTCTCTCCCCTCTGTGTGTGTCTCTCTCCCCTCTGTGTGTGTCTTTCTCCCCTCTGTGTGTCTCTCTCCCCTCTGTATGTCTCTCTCCCCCCTGTGTCTTTTCCCCCATGTGTATCTCCCCCCCCCCGTGCCTCTCTCTCCCTCCTGTGTCTCTCTAAATAGAGGTGTGCTTAGGCAGAGGTGTTGTAGATGTGTTTAAAACATTGAGGAGCATTTCACAAGCACTTTTAGAGCTTCATCTTCATCTTGAGTATATAGAAAGTGTATTTTTGATAATAAAAATGGTTAATACAAGTGTGTATCATGAAATTTCAATTTAACACAGTCCGCAATGCAAAAAAACTAAATTTATGCTTACCTGATGAATTTATTTATTTCCAGATATGGTGAGTCCACGACTTGAGTAATTACTGTTGGGAATATCACTCCTGGTCAACTGGAGGAGGCAAAGAACACCACAGTCAAACTGTTAAGTATCACTCCCTTACCCACAACCCCCAGTCATTCGACTGAAGGGAAATGGAGAAAAAGGAGTAACCCAAGGTATAGAGGTGCCTGAGGTTATAGTCAAAAAAACAACTGTCTTAAAATAAAGGGTGGGGCCGTGGACTCACCACATCTGAAAAGAAATACATTTATCAGGTAAGCATAAATGATAGATATGGTGAGTCCACGGCTTGAGTAATTACTTTTGGGAATCAATACCCAAGATAGAGGACACGGATAAATAGGGAGGGACAAGACAGGCAGTCCTAAACAGAAGGCACCACCGCTTGAAGAACCTTTCTCCCAAAAGAAGCATCAGCCGAGGCAAAAGTACCAAATTTGGAAAATTTGGAAAAAGTAGGTAGAGAATACCTAGTTGCAGCCTTGCAAATATGTTCCACAGAAGCTTCATTTTTAAAAAAGCCAAAGAAGAGGAAACAGCTCTTGTGGAATGAGCCATAATTATTTCAGGAGGCTGCTGTCCAGCAGTCTCATAAGCCAAACGAATTATACTTCATAACCAAAAAGAAAGAATAGTAGCAGTAGTTTTCTGACCTTTACGTTTCCCAGAGAAACAGACAAAGAGGGCAGTAGCCTGTAAGTAGAATTTAAGAGCACGTACAACATCCAAATTGTGTAACAAATGTTCTTGGAAGAAGAAGGATTAGGACACAGAGAGGGAACAACAATTTCCTGATTGATATTTCTATTAGAAACAACCTTAGGAAGGAAACCTAACTTAGTACGAAGAACCGCCTTATCGGCATGAAAAATAAGATAAGGGAAATCACACTGCAGAGAGTTCTGAGACTCTTGGAGCAGAAGAGATAGCAACAAGAAACAAAATCTTCCAAGATAACAACTTAATGTCTATGGAATGCAACTGCTCAAACGGTGCCAGCTGTAAAACTTTAAGAACAACGTTAAGGCTCCAAGGAGGAGCAACAGACTTAAAGACAGGCCTGATTTTAACCAAGGCCTGACAAAAAGATTGCACATCTGGCACATTCTCCAAACGTTTATGTAGTAAAACTGATAAAGCAGAAATCTGACCCTTAAGGGTACTGACTGACAATCCCTTCTCCATGCCTTCCTGAAGAAAATATAAAATTCTAAGAATTCTAATTCTACTCCAAGAGTAGCCCTTGGATTCACACCAATAAATATATTTATGCCATGTCTTATGGTAAATCTTTCTAGTAACAGGATTGCAAGCCTAAATCATGGTCTCAATGACCGACTCAGAAAAACCACGCTTAGACAGAATTAAGTGTTCAATTGCCAAGCAGTCAGCTTCAGAGAAACAAGATTTAGATGAAGGAAGGGACCCTGGGGCTTATGTCACCAGAAACATCAGTTATGAAGCAGCGGTCACAAAGACCGCTGCTCCATAACCCTGTCCGCCTGCTCTGAGCAGGCGGACAGGAATCGCCAGAAATCAACCCGATCGAGTATGATCGGGTTGATTGACACCTCTTGTGAGCTGCTGGTGCAATGCTGAATACGGAGAGCGCATTGCTCTCCGCATTCAGTGAGGTCTTGCGGACCTGATCCGCACTGTTGAATCAGGTCCGCAAGACCTTTCTTAAATAGGGGCCCCTGAATCAGGAGGTCCTCCCTCAGAGGTAGTCTCCAAGGTGGGAGAAATGACATCTCTACTAGGTCTGCAAATCAGATCCTGCGAGGCCATGCAGGGTCTATTAGAATCACTGATGCCCTCTCCTGTTTGATATGAGCAATGACTTGTGGAAGGAGAGCAAACAGAGGAAACAGGTATGCCAACCTGAAAACCTAAGTAACCGCCAGAGCATCTATCAGAACGGCCTGCAAATCTCTTGACCTTGAACCATACCTTGGAAACTTGGCGTTCTGACGGGACTTCATCAGATCTAACTCTGGCACCCCCCATTTGAGGACTAAGGTGGAAAACACTCCCAGAAATAAAAAGTCTGTCTGCTCAGAAAATCTGCTTCCCAGTTGTCTACTCCTGGAATGTGGATGGCAGATAGACAGCAATTGAGGGTCTCTGCCCACTGAAGAATCCGAGTAACCTCTTTCATGGCTTAGGAACTCCAAGTTCCTCCCTGGTGATTGATGTAAGCCACATAGGTTATGTTGTCTGACTGGAACCTGATAGACTGGGCTGAGGACAACTGAGGCCAAGTTAATAGAGTATTGTAAATCACCCTCAACTCCAAGATGTTGATGGGAAGAGCAGACTCCTCCCGAGTCCAAAGGCCCTGAGCTTTTAATGAGTTCCAGACTGCTCCCCAGCCCAGCAGACTGGCGTCCTTGATCACGATCACCCAGGAGGGTCTCTGAAAGCATGTGCCCTGAGACAGATATTCCTGAGAAATCCACCACAGGAAAGAATTGATGACTGATCTAACTCTATTCTCTGAGAAAGATCCGCATGGTCGCCATTCCATTGTCTGAGCATGCACAACTGGAGAGCTCGCAAATGGAATCGAGCAAAAGGAATGATGTCCATGGAAGCCACTATCAGACCGATTACCTCCATACATTGAGTCACTGAAGGATGAGCAGTAGCCTGAAGAGAGAGGCAAGAGGAAATGATTTTGTTTTTCCTGACCTCTGTTAGAAAAATCTTCATCAATAGAGAATCTTTTATGTTCCCTAAGAACACTACTCTTGTAGCAGGGGAAAAGGAGCTTTTCTCCAGATTCACATTCTATCTGTGGGAACGAAGAAAAGACAACAATATCTCTGTGTGAGATTTTGCTTGTTGAAAGATGGCGCCTGAACCAATATGTCGTCCAGGTAGGGTGCCACAGCAATTCCACGAGAATGGATCACTGTCAAAAGAGCCCCCAGAACCTTTGAAAAAATTCTGGGAGCTGTGTCTAGACCAAATGGAAGGGTCATGAACTGGAACTGTTTGTCCAGAAAGGCAAATCTCAGGAATCTGTGATGGTCCCTGTGAATAGGAACATGAAGATATGCATCCTTTAGGTCTATGGTTGTCATGAACTGACCCTCTTGTACTACAGGAAGACTGGAGCGTATAGTCTCCATCTTGAAGGATGGAAGTTTAAGAAACTTGTTTAGACATTTCAAGTCTAGAATGGGATGGAAAGTTCCCCTTTTTTTGAGAACCACAAATAGGTTGGAGTAAAACCCAAGACCCTGTTCCTGCACTGGAACTGAAACGTTCACTCCCAGGGAGGAAAGATGTTGTATACCTTTCAAGAACGCCTCTCTCTTTATCTGGTCTGCAGATAATCTTGAGAGATGTAATCTGCCCCAATTTTAACCCTGGGGTACTATGTCCACAGTCCAGGGATCTGGGACATCTCGTATCCAGGCTTGTGAGAACTGAGAAAGTCTGCCCCCCACCTGATCCGATCCCGGATCAGGGGCAAACCCTTCATGCTGATTTGGAATTAGCTGCGGCTTTCTTTGATTGTTTCCCCTTGTTCCAAGACTGATTGGGTTTCCAAGAAGACTTGGATTGTTCCTGCTTGGAAGAAGAAGGGGAAGGCTCTCCTCTGAAGTTACGAAAGGAACGAAAATTACTCTGACGTCCTTTAGGCCTGTTCTTCTTATCTTGAGGTAGAAAAGACCCTTTTCTACCTGTAATATCAGAGATAATTTCTGCCAAACAGGGTCCAAACAAGGTTTTGCCCTTGTAAGGAATTGCCAGAAGCTTGACTTTAGAGGAAACGTCTGCAGACCCAGATTTCAACCATAACGCCCTGCAGACTAGGACAGTGAAACTAGAAGTTTTAGCTCCTAGTCTAACAACCTGTAAAATGGCATCAGCAATAAAGGAATTGGCAAACTTAAGATCTTTAATCCTGTCTTGAATTTCATCCAAGGATGTTTCTAATTGAAGAGAATCAGACAAGACGTTGAAACAATAAGATGCCGCACTAGTCACGGTGGCAATACACACCACAGGTTGACATTGAAGACCTTGATGAACATAAATCTTTTTCAAAAAAGCCTCTAGCTTCTTGTCCATCAGATCCTTAAAAGAGCAGCAATTCTCAATAGGAATAGTGGTTTTCTTAGCCAGAGTGGAAATGGCCCTTCAACTTTGGTACAGTTTACCAAGGGTCTTTAATGGAGTCCTCGACAGGAAACATTTTCTTAAAAATGGGAGACAGGGAAAAAGACACCCCTGGTTTCTCCCATTCCTATGAGATAATCTCTCTAGCACGGACCAGCACAGGAAAAACCTCTGAAGTGGAAGGTTCATCAAATAAACTATTAAGTTTACTAGATTTCTTAAGAGTGACAATGACAGGGGTATCAGAGTCATCTAAAGTAGCTAAAATCTCCTTTAACAATACACAAAGATGTTCAAGCTTAAATCTGAAGGATACCACCTCAGTCTCAGAAGAAAGAACTATACTGTCCGAATCTGAGATTTAACCCTCAGAAAGTCCCAATGCATCTTCCTCATCAGATTTATGAGAAAGGGCAACTTGGGTAGCAGAGCTGAGGACCTGTAATCCCTTTTCCCTGTAATTCCCTGTAATCTGGGAATGGCAGCTAATGCCGCAGATACCACTAAAGATACCTGGGCAGCAATTTCTACTTTTAAAAAAACTCCACTAGGAGTTATAGAGGAACTGTAGGGCACTGCATGTGATGCCATTGAGGCTTGGGACATAGCAGGAGAAAACTGAGGTAATATTTTAACAGCATCATCCTGAGAGACTCTGGCTTTCTAAACTAGGGCAGCAATTGTTAGGAAAATGCAGTAAGTACCTCTTTACAAGTTCCTAACTGCTTTAAAGCCACCACTATCCGACTGCAAGGAATGACGTGTAATACGGCTATACCCCAAAACTTGCTTTTAGATGAAATCAAAAATTTTCTTCAGACACCTAAACTTCACCTCCTCCCTGCACCGAAGGCAAAGAGAATGACTATATATATTTATGTATTTGTGTATATATATATATATATATTATAATATATATATATAGAGAGAGAGAGAGAGAGAGAGAGACTCATAAGTAGAAAACACTCTCAGGATTTACTTTCAAAAGTAACAACAAAATTTTGTGTGTGTGTGTAATACTTTATTTAAATATGTTTTACATGTGTTTAGTTATACATTTATTGTAGCCCTAACACTTACAGGTCTCAAGATGCACTAACTTGTTTAGCTCTGTTATGTGTTGTATTCAAGAGCAACACATAACTAACAATTTGTAACATGAGCAATATTTAGCGTGACCACACTATTTATTGAAAGTAGAGGGTGCGCTAAAGAGAAGAAGTCTATGCTAAACATTCTTAATAATTCTGTTTAACCATAGACTTGTAATACCAGATTGTGCGTAGACCCATAATCTAGACCACAGTATTTACATTTCTCTTTAATATGCACAGAGGACAGTAGGTATAATGGATATGTGAATTCTGATTCTAAAAACTTTATATTCAATAGGAACAGTCAACCTCATTTTTTCTACCTTCTTTGAATAAATGAAAAGGGCAATCATGATTTTACAACGTTGAGCTTTGTAACCCTTTGCAGTTCTGTAGTTAAACAATCTGAATGATCATATTTTAGTATCACAGGAATGCTTTTACTGTAGCATACAAAGCCAGACCTTTAACAACTGAGGGTATAAACACTTAGATCCTGAATCTTATGGGATACTCCAGATACATTAGTAAATGGTTTGCATTTATATCAAAAGGGAACAGCTCCAAGAAAAAAATAGTCATTTTTGCTAAAAGTTGATTTTCATTACCTACAAATCTGCACCTCAGGCGAAAAAAGCGCACTGTCTTTGTACAGTACTTTCTTTTTTTTTTCTTCAAACGGAAATCACACATTTAGCTGTAAATGCAGTCCTCAGAGGAAACATGGCCATGTTTCAGTTGCATACCTTTAACATTAAACGAGAGCTTTCAAAACTGAAAGATTTTCTGTTCTCCGCAGTGACTCACTAAACATTTATTTAGAAAAATGGTAAAAACCATACTCCTTATTTCCCAATGGTATATTTTTTTCCATCACTTTGTGGGTGTGTATTTTTTAATACATGATTTTTACTTTGCTTTAGTGGATACATTTTTCAGATTACCCCTTTATATTAAAACATCTGTATTGTTTAGAATTGTATTTTTTATGTTACTATGGTAGCTGCACAGTATGCTCTGTCTAAATTCATTTTGCATTCCCAGTTATTAATATTGCTTGAACAAGACTTTTGTTTTAAGAATAAAATATTACCACTGTAACTACAAGTTATCTAAATAGACTATATTTTATATTGCATGTGGTGCATGCTAAAAAAACAAACAAATCCCAGTTCTATTCCGCAAAAAAAATGTATAAGGGAATTCAGACAATACAACTTCACACATCTAGAAAATAAGCAAAGCAAAATAAAATAAGTGTAATAAATGCACTATATTCTTTTTAATGACAAGATTATGATGGTGCACAGAAGTAACCAACTGTTTTATATATTGGGGAGGCCATTAGACCTCTAAGCTGCTGATATATATTTCCAGAATATGATGAAGACAAACTGTCAGAGATATATTTCCTCTCCCACAACTGTACTGGCATACAATTTTTTTTTATTTTTTATTAATTGATATTAATATTTTATGCACAAGGAGGAATGTCCAGTACTTTTCATAGAATTCACCTATGTAGTTCTCATCATTTCTTCCAGTCAAGAAACACTTCACTAACTAACTGTACAAATAAAATACAAAAAGTTTGTGTAGTTCTCTGGGAGTACTTATGATTTATAACCTGCATCAGTCAACAATTTTGGAGAAATGTTATTGGATTCAATTTTAGCTGTGGAGATCACAAAGAACTTGATGTATAATATTTTTGGGAATAGTGTTATGAATAGCGCTGTGGTGTTTACCTTTTTTATTGTCTTATAGGGACATTAAACTGCTGTGCACAACTACAAAAAAATAGTAACTACTCGCCATGTTATTTCCTCCTGTTCCTGCAGGTGTATACAAATCAGTTTTCTTGTTTTAATAGCTTAAAGACGCCAGATACTGAAGCTCCGCCTCTTTTTACTGGGGGCTGCCATCTTGGAGCTCCAGTATTCTTAAAGCCTGTGACAGAAGCAGTGCACACTCACAGATCTATAATATTTTCCTATTTTTACAGCTGTATAATGTGCTTCAGGTTAGTGTGCATGATACATCATGTGAGCTTTACATGTTTGCATTTTTTACACATAGAAACATAGATTATGATGGCAGATAAGAGCCATAGGCCCAGCAAGTCTACCCAATATTTCCTAAAAGTTTAAATGTATCTAGTTCATAGGATAGCCTTATGCTTATCCCAGGCATTCTTAAAGTCCCCCACAGATTTTGTCATTACCTCCTATTGTGGAAGTTTATTCCATGGGGCCTATTTATCATGTGTCTGGCTATGCTGTTGGCATTTATCACTGCACAAGCATTCCTTGTGAAATGCTTGTGCAATGCCGCCCCCTGCAGATTTGCCGCCAATCGGCCGATAACAAGGGGTGTCAATCAACCCGATCATATGCGATCGGGCAGATTGCTGTCAACCGCCTCAGAGGTAGTGGACCAGTTAAGGAGCAGCGTTCTTAAGACCTCTGCTTCTTAACTCCTGTTTCCTGGCGATCCTGAAGGCTCGTGCCGAAACAGATGCATTGGGGCCAATTCACTGGTTGATAAATCAGCTGGTTGGGTGGTGGGTTTTACTGGGGACTTTTTTTATTTTTTACAGGTAAAAGAGCTGTTTAACTTAGGGCAATGCCCTACAAAAGGCCGTTTTAAGGGCTATTGGTAGTTTAATGTAGGCTAGGGGGTGTTTTTATTTTGGGGTGGCTTTTTTTATTTTTTAGGGCTATTAGATTAGGTGTAATTATTTTTATTTTTGATAATTTTGTTTATTTTTTGTAATCATACGCCTAGATTTAGAGTTTTGCGTTAGAAGGGGTGCGTTAGCTACGCATGTTTTTTTCCCCCGCACCTTTTAAACAACGCTGGTATTTAGAGTTCTCTGAAGGGCTGCGTTAGGCTCCAAAAAGGGAGCGTAGAGCATAATTTACAGCCACTTCAACTCTAAATACCAGCGTTGCTTACGGACGCGGCCAGCTTAAAAAAACGTGCTCGTGCACGATATCCCCATAGGAAACAATGGGGCAGTTTGAGCTGAAAAAAAACCTAACACCTGCAAAAAAGCAGCGTTCAGCTCCTAACGCAGCCCCATTGTTTCCTATGGGGAAACACTTCCTAAGTCTGCACCTAACACCCTAACATGTAACCCAAGTCTAAACACCCCTAACCTTACACTTATTAACCCCTAATCTGCCACCCCCGCTATCGCTGACCCCTGCATGTTATTATTAACCCCTAATCTGCCGCTTCGTACACCGCCGCAACCTACATTATCCCTATGAACCCCTAATCTGCTGTCCCTAACATCGCCGACACCTACATAATATTTATTAACCCCTAATCTGTCCCCCCCAACGTTGCTGCTACCTTAGCTACACTTATTAACCCCTAATCTGCCGACCTGACCTCGCCGCTACTCTAATAAATATATTAACCCCTAAAGCTAAGTCTAACCCTAACACTAACACCCCCCTAAATCAAATTTAATTTAAATCTAACGAAATAAAATAAATCTTACTAAATAAATTAATCCTATTTAAAGCTAAATACTTACCTGTAAAATAAACCCTAATATAGCTACAATATAACGAATAATTATATTGTAGCTATTTTAGCATTTATATTTATTTTACAGGCAACTTTGTATTTATTTTAACTCGGTACAATAGCTATTAAATAGTTAATAACTATTTAATAGCTACCTAGTTAAAATAAGTACAAAATTACCTGTAAAATAAATTCTAACTTAAGTTACAATTAAACCTAACACTACACTATCAATAAATTAATTAACTAAACTATCTACAATTATCTACAATTAAATCAACTAAACTAAATTACAAAAAAACCCCCCCACTAAATTACAAAAAATAAAAAAAGATTACAAGAATTTTAAACTAATTACACCTACTCTAAGCCCCCTAAAAAAATAACAAAGCCCCCCAAAATAAAAAAAATGCCCTACCCTATTCTAAAATAAAAAGTTAACAGCTCTTTTACCTTACCAGCCCTTAAAAGGGCCTTTTGCGGGGCATGCCCCAAAGAAAACAGCTCTTTCGCATTTAAAAAAAACATACAATACCCCCCCAACATTACAACCCACCACCCACATACCCCTAATCTAACCCAAACACCCCTTAGAAACCTAACACTAAGCCCCTGAAGATCTCCCTACCTTATCTTCACCACGCCGGGTATCACCGATCCGTCCAGAAGAGGGTCCGAAGTCTTCATCCTATCCGGCAAGAAGAGGTCCAGAAGAGGGTCCGAAGTCTTCATCCTATCCGGCAAGAAGAGGACATCCGGACCGGTAGACATGTTCATCCAGGCAGCGTCTTCTATCTTCATCCATCCGGCGCGGAGCGGGACCATCTTGAAGCAGCCGATGCGGATCCATCCTCTTCTTCCGGCGACTCCCGACGAATGAAGGTTCCTTTAAGTGACGTCATCCAATATGGCGTCCCTCAAATTCCGATTGGCTGATAGGATTCTATCAGCCAATCGGAATTAAGGTAGGAAAAATCTGATTGGCTGATTAAATCAGCCAATCAGATTCAAGTTAAATCCGATTGGCTGATCCAATCAGCCAATCAGATTGAGCTTGCATTCTATTGGCTGTTCCAATCAGCCAATAGAATGCAAGCTCAATCTGATTGGCTGATCCAATCAGCCAATCGAATTGAACTTGAATCTGATTGGCTGATTCAATCAGCCAATCAGATTTTTCCTACCTTAAAGGGACAGTCAACCATAGAATTGTTATTGTTTTAAAAGATAGATAATCCCTTTATTACTCATTCCCCAGTTTTGCAAAACCAACACAGTTATATTAATGTACTTTTTACCTTTGTGATTACCTTGTATCTAGGAACCTTCTTCCAGCCCCCTGATCACATGACTGTGACTGTTTATTATCTATAGTCTTGCATTTAGCATTGTTTTGTGCTAGATCTTAAATAACCCCCTGTGCCTGATCACAGTGTTATCTATATGGCTCACGTGTACTTTCTGTCTCTTTGTGTTGAAAAGAGATTTAAAAAGCATGTGATAAGAGGCAGCCCTCAAAGGCTTAGAAATTAGCATATGAGCCTACCTATGTTTAGTTTAAACTAAGAATACCAAGAGAAAAAAGCAAATTTGATGATAAAAGTAAATTGGAAAGTCAATTAAAATTTAAAGTCCTATCTGAATAATGAAAGTTTAATTTATACTTGACTGTCCCTTTAATTCCGATTGGCTGATAAAATCCTATCAGTCAATCGGAATTCGAGGGACGCCATCTTGGATGACGTCACTTAAAGGAACCTTCATTCGTCGGGAGTCGCCGGAAGAAGAGGATGGATCCGCGTCGGCTGCTTCAAGATGGTCCGCTCCGCGCCGGATGGATGAAGATAGAAGACGCCGCCTGGATGAACATGTTTACCGGTCCGAATGTCCTCTTCTTGCCGGATAGGATGAAGACTTTGGACCCTCTTCTGGACCTCTTCTTGCCGGATAGGATGAAGACTTCGGACCCTCTTCTGGACGGATCGGTGATACCCGGCGTGGTGAAGATAAGGTAGGGAGATCTTCAGGGGCTTAACTATTTAATATCTATTGTACCTAGTTAAAATAAATACAAAGTTGCCTGTAAAATAAATATAAATGCTAAAATAGCTACAATATATTTATTCGTTATATTGTAGCTTTATTAGGGTTTATTTTACAGGTAAGTATTTAGCTTTAAATAGGATTCATTTATATAATAAGATTTATTTTATTTTTTTAGATTTAAATTATATTTAACTTAGGGGGGTGTTAGTGTTAGGGTTAGACTTAGCTTTAGGGGTTAATACATTTATTAGAGTAGCGGGGAGGTCCGGTCGGCAGATTAGGGGTTAATAAGTGTAGTTAGGTAGCGGCGACGTTGGGGGGGGGCAGATTAGGGGTTAATAAATATTATGTAAGTGTCGGCGATGTTAGGGGCAGCAGATTAGGGGTACATAGGGATAATGTAGGTTAATGTTAGATTTTTTTAATTTTTTCGCAGGATTATTTTTTTTTAAATTTGTAATTTAGTATTTTTAATTGTTAGTTTTTTTAATTTTATTACAATAATGTTAGGTTAATTTATAATTTAATGTTAGGATTATTTTTATTTCACAGGTAAGTTTTTATTTATTTTAATATAGTTACATTGTAATTTTAATTTATAGTTAGGGGGGTGTTAGGTTTAGGGGTTAATAGTTTAATTTAGTGTTTTGCGATGTGGGGGCCGGAGGTTTAGGGGTTAATAGGTTTATTTAGTGGTGGCAATGTGGGAGGCCAGAGGTTTAGGGGTTAATAGGTTTATTTAGTGGCGGTGATGTTGAGGAGCGGCGATTTAGGGGTTAATAACTTTATTATAGTAGCAGCAATATTGGGGAGCGGCGGTTTAGGGGTTAATATATTTAAATAGTGCTGGTGATGTGGGTGGGCGGCAGATTAGGGGATAATAAGTTTTAAATATCTGTAACAAGAAGAAGACAGCGCACCTCCGACTCAAGGTAATATTTTATTGGATACAAATAGACACACACTAGTAACGTAACTTACTAGAAATGAGTTAAAAATAGGCCCCAATGGGAAACACAGGATATAGTAGTCCACAGTAGTCAGCTGGAGCGGCGTTTACTCAATACAGTTCCCGGCCGGTATCAGTAGAATGCGACTGGAAGATTACGTCACAGGCTGCTTCCCAGGAACGCTCTCGCAACAGCTCCTACGGATCGCTGTATAGACCAAAAGACCTCAAGTTTTAAATATCGTTTGCGATGCAGGAGGGTGGCGGTTTAGGGATTAATAGGTAGTTTATGGTTGTTAGTGTACTTTATAATATTTTAGTTATGAGTTTTGTGAAACATTTTTGTTTTGCAAAATCCATAACTACTGGTCTCAGATGGTGGTATGGATCGTGTTGGTATAGGCTGTAACGCAAGCATTTTAGCCAGACCGCACAGCCTGTAAAGCCAGCGCTATGAAAATCCCACACTCAAACGTCTTTTTTTTTGAGTGCTGAATGGACATTGCGTTACAGACTAAAATGCTAGCTATACCGACACGACTCATACTGTGTTCCTGTACATTTTTTCAGTGTTGAAAGTCGTACCGCACCATAACGCAAAACTCGTAATCTAGGTGAGTGTGACTAGTAACCATTCTAGGGTAGTTGTGTCCCTTTAACATCATATTCTCACATGTCTCATTGCCTAGGCTAGATTAAAGTCATTATCATTGTCCAGTAAAGTTACATTTACAAACTGGCATATAAAAGGTCATGATCCATCACTTAAGTTTTGGCCTATTTTGGGCCTCATCAGTGAGGTGCAGCCGTATCCCTCTAGGCACACTGAGCAACGGGTCCACGTCTGAATTCCCGCATCACACTTAGGGAGACTTCCCTAAGTGTCATGGTTTGCATAAATAAAAAGAGAGAGGCGCTCAAACGAGGCCCACAATAGGCCGAAACTTTCAACTGGGGTTTTCCTGTTTCTCTCGTTCAGAGAGGGATTGCCTAGTATTTTGGGGCTGGACTGTACTGTGAAGTCAGGATCAGACTGATATGCTCCAGGATAGTTCTTCTCTGTGAAAGGCATCTGTTGAGCAAAAAGAGGCTGCTTCTTGGGTTGTAACTAGCCATACAACAAGCTATTATGCTATTGTTCATTCCCAGTTTGAGCGCTTCTCTCTTTTTATTTATGCAAATTATGATCCAGACATGGACCTGTTGCTCAGTGTGCCTAGAGGGATATGGCTGCACCTAACTGACGAGGCCCACAATAGGCCGAAACGTACGTCTGGGGTGTTGCTGTTTCTCTCATTCAGAGAGGGATTGCCTGGTATTTCGGGGCTGGACTGTACTGTGAAGTCAGGATCAGACTGATATGCTCCAGGAATGTTCTTATCTGTGAAAGGCACCTGTTGAGCAAAAAGAGGCTGCTTCTTGGGTTGTAACTAGCCATAGAACAAGCTATTATGCTATTGTTCGTTCCCAGTTTGAGCGCTTCTCTCTTTTTATTTATGCAAATTATGACACTTAGGGAAGTCTCCATAAGTGTGATGCGGGAATCCAGACGTGGACCTGTTGCTCAGTGTGCCTAGAGGGATATGGCTGCACCTCACTGACGAGGCCCACAATAGGCCGAAATGTACGTCTGGGGTGTTGCTGTTTCTCTCGTTCAGAGAGGGATTGTCTGGTATTTCGGGGCTGGACTGTACTGTGAAGTCAGGATCAGACTGATATGCTTCAGGAAAGTTCTTCTCTGTGAAAGGCACATGTTGAGCAAAAAGAGGCTGCTTCTTGGGTGGTAACTAGCCATAGAACAAGCTATTATGCTACTGTTCGTTCCCAAGTTGAGCGCTTCTCTCTTTTTATTTATACATATTTATATAAATCTATACATATGTAAATATGGGTTTTGTCCACTGCAAACAGCTTATACAATAGTGATGAATAGAGCTTTAATGGATCAATACCATTTATGCTAATACACCTCTAAAATGTATCCTGTGGCCATTTCAGAGTGCTTTGCACATGTGCAAGATAATAGACCAATTCCAAATAGTTTTGGAACAGTTGCAAAAATGTGCAAACTGACGCTCTGAGGCTTTATCATGTTCCTTGAGGTGTCAAACTTGAAAAGTCAAAACTGGTCTTCAAAAGTTGTTGAAAAGTCTCTCGAAAATGTCCCTCTAGGCACACTGAGCAACGGGTCCACGTCTGAATTCCTGCATCACACTTAGGGAGACTTCCCTAAGTGTCATAGTTTGCATAAATAAAAAGAGAGAAGCGCTCAAACGAGGCCCACAATAGGCCGAAACGTACGTCTTGGGTTTTGCTGTTTCTCTTGTTCAGAGAGGGATTGCCTGGTATTTCGGGGCTGGACTGTACTGTGAAGTCAGTATCAGACTGATATGCTCCAGGAAAGTTCTCTGTGAAAGGCACCTGTTGAGCAAAAAGAGGCTGCTTCTTGGGTTGTAACTAGCCATAGAACAAGCTATTATGCTATTGTTCGTTCCCAGTTTGAGCGCTTCTCTCTTTTTATTTATGCAAATTATGACACTTAGGGAAGTCTCCCTAAGTGTGATGAATATCAGTTAGTATGGATGACCCATGCACCTAATCCAAAAATGACTACTACTGCATTGACGAAACATCGACAGCATCGGGTGTAAACTACTAATAACTGGTTTGGAGAGCCGCCATCTTTTGGCCTACGCAACGATTACAGGGAAGAACGAGACTGTTCAGAGGTGCTTGAGTTATTCTTGGATTTGTAATCTGCCACCATACCTTATCATGGATACCGCAGAGCGCGTTATGGAAGAGATACACTGCTTTTTAGACAGCTATCGTGATGTGTTTAAATGCTTCAACATATTAGCGCCTCGGCAGACGGAAGCAGTGTCCGTTGCCTGTTCTGATCATGCTCCCACTGCTATTATTGCTCCCGAGGGGGGGAGCGCTTTGGGGCCCCTGCGTTCCTCACCTACTCAGCACCAACTACAGAGCACTTTGGGAGCGGAGAACGCGGTGGCAGTAGCCCACTTAAACACAACAGAAGCGGGAGGCAGCCTATCTAGAGCTGAACACTCAATACCTCTGGGCACTGCCTACAACACATTAGTTGCAGCGGATCGCGACCTCCTGGCGCGGCATCAAGTGTCTCTTGTAGTGACACGTAGCGGGTTGTTTGGTCTGAGACAGGTAGGTCGGTTCGGTGAGAAGGCAGCCCAAAACACACTTTACCGCATTGTCTCAGAATTTTTTCACTATCGGACTGCTTTGGATTGCCATAGTTCAGAGTCTTCAACCTCATGGTGGCCTTAAGAAACATACCCTGAAAACCGGAGTGGGTTAAATTCTTCTTTGTTTAAGTGTCTCTCTTAGCCTTGTAAGACTGATAATATGACTCATTCAGGGACGGATTGGCTATTACTTTTCTGGGACTTAACCATCCTAATTATATTGTGAGACTTACTTTGTTTTTATAATGGGTGCTGAACATTTCCAGGATCTCCTAACTTACTGTTGGACTTTGATATATTACCGTGGGTCCCATATGTTTGTTAAGCCTTTTTAAAGCTGTTACTGGCAGCCACATACTACTTTATTAGAGTTCAATTTTGACAACTTTAATATCTGAGCTCTACATAAATCCCTGCCCACATATCTTTGCGGCTTTATAATTTCAAGCTCCCCACTGCTTATTTGCACCCACTGTGATAACAGTAGAATTTCAGTGCTGCATTATTTAATACCTCTGTGTCTACAGATTTTTATAACTTACATATATATATATATATGGAGTTTAGGTGTAGCATTTATATACTCCGCTGACTTTTGAAACCGACTATGCAGGTTCTGTGCAGCTAGTCTCTATAATGATATAATACATGTGGAGGCCATCATACACAGCTAGAATATACAGGTGGGATGCTGTCTATATTATTAATCTAAGGAGTGGCGAAGTTAGGAATGTTTATTCTTCCTCTACACATACCAGACCTGCTAAATAGGAGCAGACTCTCATGTAAATAGACAACGTTGAGCACATTGGCAATAGGCATGACACTAGTATTATTATCTCGTCTTCAACCTGGGGGCTAGATGATATCTTTCAGTCCTCAGGGACTACACATAGCGGCATATTAGCTTAATGTACTGTCACACTACATGTTATACCTCTTGGTCTCACTCAAAAGTCTTACACAATATTTGAGGGTGCTTGATGTCTGCCTACTGGTCGATTTGTTTGCCTCATTTATTGCTAGTATAAGCATGAGTGGTTAAAATGGTATTGAGTGACCTGAATACCTTTCATACATATATAGAATGGAGCTCAAAATTTATGGTTAGTGCTGAGACTCCCTTATTCAGTGTTTCCTTTTAAATAGTTATCTTAACACCATTGTTGCTTCATGTGTAAAATGTTTTCAGTCCTGAAGGACATGCGTACTCTCTGTTACCCTGATTGAATTTTTTGCTTGCTTCTGGAGCCAGGTTCTATGGTTATTGTTCATTCTCACTCAGAGATATAGGGGGCAAACTTATTAATATGTTGATATGGTCACTACTGATATGGGGTAGCATGTGGTGTTGCAGCATGATATCTGTTACGTTACTAGAGTGGGCTGGACCCACACTGATACTCTTATCTTGGGCTTTCCTACATTTTACATGTATTAGCCCTATACATATAGTCTTTCCTACCGTTTAAATTTGCTGCTTATCCTGTTATGTCCCCCTGAGCAACTCTTACACAAATTACTGAGCCCAAGTGGTATTAAATGTCTTCTTAGGGAATAGCCGTCCTGATACACATAATATACCATTTGTATTGTTGGCACTTCCCAGCCAGACTTTATTCTATCAGCCTTGATATCTAGCTACTGTGCTTGAAGAGCCCCTGTATTTATGTTGACCCTGATGGGTTTCAAATGTGTTGTCAATGTACCACCTTTTGTCGCCTCACACAACCTCTCAGGGTTGATAACTACAGGTTTTAACCCTTTACCTTTTCTAACTTATTATGAGCTATGTGAAGGTTTAATGTGCACGAATGATCCTGGTCTTCAATTGGTGTTCTCATAGTAACTATCGAATGTTTTAGCCAACAACATATGCAATATACTTGATATATTTCACCTCACATGTGCCAGCTCTACATATATAGTTTAATGCCTATTATACTGTTTCCTTATGTTTGAGATATGCTTTATCTTCCTAAAGCCAGTACACCACGTTTTCACAGTTTCCCACGCTATATATTTTATTTATTGTATTCAATTTAACACCTCCCCCCCTCCCCCCATAATATACCTCCTACTTTAGGAGGGTTAACTATGCGGCTTCTCTTGCCTATGCCGCAACCAAATTGTTGTTATACCTACATATTTTACCATATTATTTACACAGTGGAGCAATACTTCCAAATTGTTTTTTATCATATAAAATGTCAATTGCTAAATTACTTAAGCTTACAAATCTAAAAGTGACCACTCAAACTATTCATTTTAGTTTATAAAAAGAGGTTCCAGTCTTTTCTATAAGATTATGCACATTGAGAATTGTATTCTTCTACTTATATAGAAATCGTCAAAATGAAATGTACTATTTCTACTTCTTTTCACGTTATGCTGTTTCATATAGGTTGTTTGTAATACTTTTGCACAACCTCAATAAAAAATGTTTAAAAAAAATAAAAAAATTTGAAAGTGGCCTTTTCAGCGAGAAAAGGAGCCGAAAAAAGGCCTCAGTCAATAGATAATGATCAACTAGCTAGTTGCTGATTGGTGCTTACTAGATGTGTTCAACTAGCTGCAAGTAGTGCATTGCTGTTCCTTCAGAGAATGAATCACATTTTATAATAGAAGTAAATTGGAAAGTTGTTTAAAATTGTATGTTTTATCCAAATCCTGAAAGAAAATTTTGGGGTTTCCTATCCCTTTAATTAGGGATGTAATGAAGGTCTCATGCAGTGTTTATGATACTGTACATATTAATATTTTGAAAATATTGCAGAAGCTTATTTTTCTTTTCTATGTTTGCGTTTCAGTGTTTTCTGGGTTTTTGAATTTCTGGTGATTCATCTTATTTTTATGGGATTTTTTTTATGTGACCTTTGACACTGTGCCTCCTGATTCTATTATGTCACCATATTCTTCTGTTTTTCAATCTCTGGGGTCATTTATGACATATAGACTATGAGAACTACTAATACAGATTAGTTTGTCTACCAGGAAATACTAGGTAAAAAAATATTTGTATGTTAAAATACGTTGTGTTAAAAATGAATAAAAAATAGGTAAAGACTAATCTTAGTTAACTTTATTTTGTTATCCAATCAGTAGGAACTGTCTTTTGTACCTACCATTGCTAGAAAGTGACTGACAGCTACTTGAAATATTCATTTCATAGAAGCAGTGCAGCGCCCCGCTCTCTGTGAGTAGCACTTTACTTGCAAGACCCGTAACAGTTTATTGTTGTTTTTGCAAATTTGGCTATTTTTTTCTTAGCACTTTTGCAACTGTAAAATCTCTGACTGATGCAATCTACTGATATTTTATAGGAGACTTCATTCTTGATCTCTGAATATCTGAATATACTGTTGCAACAAATAAAAATGTTAAATGTTTTAATATCCTTTAATAAGGGTGCTTTTCAGGGAAATTGTAATACTTTACTTTGCTGTATGCCAAAATGATATTACTGTTATGTTAGCAAAACCTGGCACAAATCCCCATTCTAATGTACATATATGCTGCAAGGCTTTTCAAATTATTTTACAACATTTGTCTAGAAAGAGTTGTTTTTTGTTGTTTTTTGTCGTATTTCTGATCTACACCATGAACATATAAACACATTAGTTTATGTTCTTGTAATGATTATATAGCTAACCTTCCACAATAGATGAATCCCCACTGACTAAAGTTGAAACTAGATCATCAGAAATACTTACGTGGATGCCTTTGGGTGACTGTAAGTTTGGGAAAAGGTCATTATATTGTCTTTGGGCTTTGAATATGGGGAATTAAAATGACATATTTCAAGTCACATGCATAATCTTGGCATGATGCTTGATTGTGAACTATTCCTCAAATATGAGGTGTCATCTACAATCAATTTATCTGTGAAATTTAGACAAATTTAAAGATTTGATTTATTATTAATAGGTCTACTGTCCATCGTACATGTTTTGTATTATTATGCTTAGCTTACTAAAAGCTAAACTTGTAAACTGGTTATGTAAGAAAATACACAAAACAAATAAAAACTAAATTTAACCAATAATTCCCTGTGAGTTCAACCTTTGCACTATAGAATAATAAGAAACAAACTCTTTGATGCAACATTTGCATGCAATAAAGTAGAAAAAATAGAAAATATACAAATTAAAACACATTCAGATAGCTCTTTGAAACCCAGACTGTTTCTTTTAATGTTCAGATAGAGAATACAATTTTAAACAACTTTCTAATTTAGTTATTTTATCAAATTTGCTTCATTTTCTTGGTATTCTTTCTTGAAGGAGCAGCAATGCATTATTGGGAGCTAGCTGAGCACATTGGTTGAGCTAATGACAAAGGGGCATATATGTGCAGCCAACAATCAGAAGATAGCTCCCAGTAGTGCATTGCTGCTCCTGAGCCTACCTAGGTATGCTTTTCAACAAACAATACCAAGAGAATGAAGTAAATTAGATAATAGAAATAACAGTTTTATTTTAAAACTGTATTCTGTCAATCATGAAAGTTCTTTTTAAACTTTACTATCCCATGATCCATTTCAGTTGATCAAGTGCTTTCTTTTGATTCTTCTAACGTTTACAAAAATATTCCAAAACTTTCCCAGCTAGGTATGTAGAACAAATTTACACTTCACATGAACAATCTGTGCAGAGTTAAACTTTACAATAGAAATTCTCTTGCTATAAATGCTTTTCCGGGATACTCAAGGGTATGGGTTGCAAATACCTTTTTTCAGCCTCTCAGATTTTCGTTTCCATTTTTGCGTCTCCAGATATTGCTTGATGGGTTGTGGGTAGGGATGGGCGAATGTTTCACAACATTCAAAAAAGGAAACAAATTTTAACACATTTGTTTGTTTCGAATTTTGAATGTTTGTATAATATTCTAACATTTGTTTCATGTATTCGAATTATGCAATATTCGAATTAGAAAAATTCAAATTTATATACAGTATATGTAATAGTATTTCTAATGTTTTCTTTAAATGTAATATTTGAATTATGCAATATTCGAATTAGAAAAATTTGAATTTATATATTTGTAATAGTATTTCTAATGTTTTTTTATGTAATATTCGAATTATGCAATATTCGAAATAGAAAAATTTGAATTTATATACAGTATATGTAATAGTATTTCTAATGTTTTCTTTAAATGTAATATTTGAATTATGCAATATTCGAATTAGAAAAATTTGAATTTATATATTTGTAATAGTATTTTTAATGTTTTTTTTATGTAATATTCGAATTATGCAATATTCGAAATAGAAACATTCAAATTGATATATTTGTATTTATTATGTATCAATTTACTAAATTCCCTACCACATGAACTATTCAACATCTGAATATTGTTTGTTAAATCGAAGAAATCGAATGTTAATTTCAAAATTTTGTATGTGGACTTTCGGGGGTCGATCCGATAAAAATCGTCGCCCGCAAAAGCCGGCGACGCCAATATTTACGCTGGTTTGGTATCACATATACGGCGTAACCTAGAAGTTACGCGCGTATATTTCTGCCGTCGCCCGTAGTTTTTTGGGCTATAGGCAGGTATACCAAACCAGCACAGTTTGGTATCCAATATGCAGCGTAAGGACTTACGTGGCGAAAATAAAGAAAACTTACTCCATTTTCACCTCGCCACAAAAAGCAGCCGTAAGAAGCCTTACGCTGACTATTGGAGCCCCGTAACTCCCTAAACTGGCTGCTAAAATAAACCTAACACCTAAAGCATGCGCAATGTCTATCTCCCTGTCAACCGCGATCTTCTAAAATAAACCTAACACCTAACGCATGCGCAATGTCTATCTACCTGTCAACCGCGATCCCCCCCCCGAAATCCCTAATAAAGTTATTAACCCCTAAACCGCCGCTCCCGGACCCCGCTGCCATCTACATAAACTAACCCCCTACTGTGAGCCCCTAAAACCGCTGCCATCTACCTTATCTATCCCCTAATTAGAACCCCTTACACCGCTGTCATCTACCTTATATATCCCCTAATCTGACCCCTTACACCGCCGCCACCTATATAAAAATTATTAACCCCTAATCTAATCCCCCTATACCGCCGCCAGCTATATTAATATTATTAACCCCTAATGTAAGCCCCTTACACCGCCACCATCTCTATTAAAATGATTAACCCCTAATTTAATCTACCTACCCCGCCGCCAGCTATATTATCTATATTAACCCTAAGTATATTATAGTTAATATAGGTATTACATTATATATATTAACTATATTAACCCTAATTATATTAGGGTTAATATAGTTACTATAGTATTTATATTAACTATATTAACTCTATCTAACCCTAACACCCCTAACTAAATTTATATTAAATTAATCTAATTCATTTATAAACTAAAATATTCCTATTTAAATCTAAATACTTACCTATAAAATAAACCCTAAGATAGCTACAATATAATTAATAATTACATTGTAGCTATGTTAGGGTTAATATTTATTTTACAGGTAAATTGTTAATTATTTTAACTAGGTATAATAGCTATTAAATAGTTATTAACTATTTAATATCTACCTAGTTAAAATAATTACCCAATTACCTGTAAAATAAATCCTAACCTAAGTTACAAATACACCTACACTATCAATAAATTAAATAAACTACAAACATCTATCTAAAAATACAATTAAATTAACTAAACTAAATTACAAAAAAAAACAAACACTAAATTACAAAAAATAAAAAAAAGATTACAAGATTTTTAAGCTAATTACACCTATTCTAAGCCCCCTAATAAAATAATAAACCCCCAAAATAAAAAAAATTCCCTGCCCTATTCTAAATTAAAAAAAGTTCAAAGCTCTTTACCTTACCAGCCCTTAAAAGGGCCTTTTGTGGGGCATGCCCCAAAGAATTCAGCTCTTTTGCATACAAATACAATACCCCCCCCCCCATTACAACCCACCACCCACATACCCCTATTCTAAAACCACCCAAACCCCCCTTAAAAAAGCCTAACACTACCCCCCTGAAGATCTCCCTACCTTGTCTTCACCACACCGGGCCGAACTCCTGATCTGATCCGGGCGATGTCTTCCTCCAAGCGGCAAAGAAGAATTCTTCCTCCGGCGATGTCTTCCTCCAAGCGGCAAAGAAGAATTCTTCCTCCGGCGACGTCTTCCTCCAAGCGGCAGCAAAGTCTTCATTCTTCCGGCGGCATCTTCAATCTTCTTTCTTCGCTCTGCCGCCGCGGAGCATCCATCCCGGCCGACGACTGAACGACGAATGAGGTACCTTTAAATGACGTCATCCAAGATGGCGTCCGCCGAATTCCGATTGGCTGATAGGATTCTATCAGCCAATCGGAATTAAGTTAGAAAAATCTGATTGGCTGATTGAATCAGCCAATCAGATTCAAGTTCAATCCGATTGGCTGATCCAATCAGCCAATCAGATTGAGCTCGCATTCTATTGGCTGATCGGAATACTTAGGGTTAATATAGATAATATAGCTGGCGGCGGGGTAGGTAGATTAAATTAGGGGTTAATCATTTTAATAGAGATGGCGGCGGTGTTAGGGGCTTACATTAGGGGTTAATAATTTTAATATAGATGGCGGCGGTGTTAGGGGCTCACTTTAGAGGGTTATAGATATAATATAGCTGGCGGCGGGGTACGGGAGCGACGGTTTAGGGGTTAATAACTTTATTAGGTTGCGGCGGGGTACGGGAGCGGCGGTTTAGGGGTTAATAGCTTTTTTATTGTTAGGATAGTGAGGGGGGATAGCGGATAGAGGGTTAGATGTGTCGGGCTATGTTAGGGAGGCGTGTTAGACGTGTCGGGCTATGTTTAGGAGGCGTGTTAGACAGTGCGGGTGATTTAGACTTTAGTCAGGTTTTATAGGCGCCGGCAGTTTCTAACGTGGCGCAAGTCACTGGCGACTCCAAAAATCTGTACTTATGCAGATTTCTGGACATCGCTGGTTTGTGAGACTTGCGCCACTTTAGCAAGTGACGGCGCCGCATATTGGATGGCTCGAGTTGCGAGCTGAAACTGCGGGCGACGTGGGTTCCCTCGCTTGCGCCGCAAACTGCGATCTATATCGGATCGCGCCCTCAATCTAATTATGAACATTTGAATTCGAAAGTGACATTCGAAAACTGTAAATAGCATTCTATTATAGATTTTTTGAGAATATTCATTCTTGACAACATTCGATTATGTAAATCGAATTTCTACAATAACATTCGTTCTAACATTCAAATTAGAATATAAACAGATTCGTCCATCCCTAGTTGTGGGTAGGAACTGAGAGCAGTTTGTTAAAACTAAGTTATTTCCCAGATTAAACTTTGACTTTTGTCTTAAAGAAAAGCATATGGTGATTCTCGGAAACATTTATCAACATATAGCCAGTGCGTTACCTTGTTATGCAAATGTATGCTTTTATTCTTTATGTTTTATATGATTATAATATACAATTTGTACATTTGCATTTTTTTATATCTCTGGAGTGAGTATTTATATTCACATGTTATGGCTACACAGCAGTTTACCAATAATTTAGATATGAAAAAGGATTCTAGTTGGGAATAAAAAAAATGGATTGCACTTATGAATTCTGTTTAGTTGTTACTCACTACAAACTCTGAATTAGCATGAAAGGTTTAAAAGACCACTGAATACAGTAGAATTGCATAATTAACAAGTGCATAATGAAAAGACAATGCAATACCACTCTGAATTTCAAATAAGCAGTAGATTTTATTTCTGACAAATTGATTTTCCTCCATTTCAAAGTGTGCCTACACGGTGCAAACAGTGCGCTCACTGAAACTAAAATTAGTTTCCGTGTAGGCACACTTCAAATATTGCCATGGGGATCTCAGTTTAATTACACCTACACAAACTAGCTCATGCAATGTTGTCTCTGCAACCGATAGCTAGCGAGACAAACACGGCCGCTACCCTCCTCTCAACCTGCACTTCGCTGCTTCGAACATATCAATCTTGTTTTGATGTGTCTGAAGCAAAGTGCAGGCTACTTCTACTAGCGCGCCTGAACGCCTATAACTACGTCACATCTAACCTACACTCCCCCTGCTCTTTCTCGCTACCTCCCACCAAACGCCTACACCTACTTCACAGCTAAACTTCACTCCCCCTGACCGCTTACACTTAAGTCACACCTAACCTACACCCCCTCAGAACACCCAGCTAAGTCCCTAATACCGCCTACACTGATGTAATGTCTAAACTACACTCCCCTGGAACGCCCTCCTAACTACTGTCAAAAAATAACTTACCCCATTATAACTATGAAGCTATGTTGCTAAAGTTATCATCAATGTTTGTTTGGCTGTGCTATCTTCTTGGAGAATGGGGGACACTTTAAATCCAGGCCCCCATTCCTCTCAGAAGGTAGCACTCCCAAATAAGTGGTATCCCTAAGTGCCTCATTAAATTGCTGACAACATACTAAAAGACCGACTTGATCCCCTGCACCCTACTCAATCAACATCCCTTTTAAATAGCAGTGGACTGGGGCTCAATTCCAGTCTGGTGCTCAGTTCCAGAAGCCCGGCTAGACCAGAGAGGTTTTGCTGGCCCTCAGGTGGACAGCCGCCTGCAATTATGGCATCTCTGTGACACCTTTTTTATGATAACTAGCCACTGTTGGTACCATCTGTACTTGGAGAGTATTGGACAAGTAAGTCCACTCTTCCCTTAAGGAAAGGTTCCCAGCGATAATTAATTACTGTAGCTATTACAATGTTATATCATTTTAAATTACAACAACAGGTGAGCTATTAAAAAACAGGAAAATCCCCTGACGCGGTTGCGTTTCACATACACTTCCTCTGAGAAAATAAAAAAACAAATAACAATCACCCTCTTACTTATACATAGTGCATAAAAGCATATAGTTTTTGAACATACTCACTCTCTTGTGGGATTTGTTCTTATTTGATAAATTATCTCTATGCTTATAGCAGTACTTCTTTTGCTGACCCAAACATTTATTTACCAAGGTCAATAAGTAGAGGCAAACTACTAAATATATTGCCCCCCCCCCCCCCTTTGTTTCTAATCTTACTTGAAAGATTAACTGACTTATTTTGCCAGGTCCCCTGGTTTAATTACTAATACAAAATATATGCTTTTTAAGTAGAAATGTATTGTACCTTGGGCTGCAATGGCATTAACCTCCAAAGACATGTATAGGTCAGGAAGTAACTGACATCTCCTGACACACCCACCCATACTCACACAGACACATGTACAGTATATATCATTTTAACTTATTTTGTTCTTGTTAAAAAGATTGTCATATTATTTAACATAATTTATGAATATCAAAAGGTAGAGTGAATTAAAGTGAATCTTGCATATTATATTTTTTCTCTCTCTCTCTCTCTCTCTCTCTCTATATATATATATATATATATATAAAGAAAAACTATTATTATCAGTGTCTGTGCTTGATAAAAGTGTTCCTTTTCCTATACAAAGATAACAGATTGACTGTTTTGTGGAGAATATAGAGTCTTTGTCATTCACCTCAGAGTGTGAGACTGCGTTGGCCTGGATGACAGGTCAGCCCTAATGAGAAGCACAGTAATGTAGATGCTGCAGGGAGAAAGGGATGGAGAAGTGTCTTTTGTTTCCTTTAGGGAAATCCTTTCATGGTAAGAATATCCACACTTTCTAAGAGTTGTAACACATAACTGGTATTTGAGAGATTAGAGCTGAGAATGCCACAGCAGTATGGTGATGATGTGGATTATACAGAGCTGTGAATCTTAAGTACACAGATGTTCTGCAGACAGTCAGTGAATGTTATTTAAGTCTGTGTTTTTGAAGCAAACATAATAATGCTTCATTTTCCATCAGTTACAGATAAAATGTCATGACAGCTGTGGAACTTCATCAAAAAAGAAAACAGGGTTTTATTTCATTTTTCCATTCAATGGTTAATACAAAATAAATAAAAAAAAGGTTTGATGTGTTTGGGAATTAGCAATAAATAGTTGTTGGCACATATTATCTCAATCTTAGAAAATATTATTTGCTCTTGGCCAGCAGTATACTGTTTTTCCCTAATGCACAGTCAACATTGATAGATACATTCCTATCTCATTTTTCTTTGCTTTCCGGTGTCTCATTTTCACTCTCTATTTGCCCCCAAAGGCACACAGTGACTTTTCTATCACCTTCCCACACAAATTCTTTTTACCCTTTTGTAATTTCTTTTGTCCCATTTCTATCTGTTTCTCACTCATCTATTTGGTGTGTATACATATTTTAGTTTCTATTTGCCTAGCTATTTAAAACATCTAATGCAAACAGAAATATTTTGTCCTTTGTAGCTTGCCATATTTTGCTTGTTGATATTAGTCTCTTAAAAATGTTACTTTCTTATATTAACCTAACAACTTGATAAAGGAACTGTTGCCACATTTTGTATGAGGCATGAAGGGAAGATTAATAAACAGCTGCTGTTACATTGTTTTTATTCACAAGAAGAAATTCACAATGCAGGATTTAACTGAGAATATTTACATCAGATTTAAAATAAAAAATAATAATACTATAGTTTATTAAGCAAGCATTTACTGGTGGATGTCGTCTCAACAGCTAAGGCTTTGATTATTTAAGCTGGCTTCAGCTGGAGCCTTTATCAAAAATACTCAATTTTTAAAAGTTAGTTCTTCATAAAGGGACAGAAAACTTGAACAATTTCTGTCTGGCATATGAAAGAGTACTGCTTAAACATATTACAAATATTTGTGTGTCGGAAAAAAGTTTTTATTAAATTGATTTTGAACAAATTGTTCAACTAGGCCTCAAGTACTGAATTACTATGGGCTCATAAGAAAAAATCATGCTGCTTTATTGGTTGTCATCGACACACCTCTCAATTATAAAAAAAAATAAGGAAGATTTGGTTATTGACTTGAACATACAGGCCTTGATTACAAGTGGAATGTAATCGTTTGTGCCATAGCGATAAGGGGTATATTGCGAGGGTTTGCGCTCATCGGGCTTACCGCTCATATTACAAGTTGAAAGTAAACGCGATAGTGTGAGCACAATCATGATTTACACTAGAATCATTACCGCGATTTCAGAGCTGTGGTTTACTGTGTAGTGAAAATAAAAAGTTTCACAAAACACTTCAAAAATACATTACAAAGTATACTTACATTGATAACACCGTATAATAAAAATCATTTCAATAAAATAATGCACACAAAAGTTATAAGGGCTCAGAAATATAAGATTTCGGTTGTTAGAGAAAAAAAAAAAGCAGCAAAAGGGCTTTAACATAGAGATACACAAATATATGTCTAATGTTGTATGTATGTATGTATGTATATATATATATATATATATATATATATAAAAGGTATATAATAGAGAAAAAGACAAGTGCACAGGGGGTGCACCTAGTGCAATAAGTTTCAAACTTCTATATCTTCAAAGTAAAGAATTACAGCACACTCACGTGATTCCACCTCAAATTTATGAGGTATGTTGCCGGCACTTGAAATATAGTTGTGGATGACCCTCCTCAGGGGAACGTTCTTTATGGATCCCTGGACTCCTTCAGATGTACTTAAACAGAGTATATACACCCTTAGGTGCACAGACTACCAAAGTCTCTTTATCTAACAGGAGGGGACAGAACCAGGGTCTAGTATGTACAAGGGTTTATTAGTGCATTAAATTAATAGAATCTCCTTAAAAACAGAAAGGTCACATATGACCATAAAACACAATAAAAACAAATAAAAGAGTATGAAGCAATAAATACAGACACTCCTGCTCACAGCACAAGCCTGATCAGCACTAAATGCAGAAGATAAACCACAACAGCTGATCCGCTATTTCACCGTTTGCAAGCAGTGTCGGATGGTAGCGGGCAGAGCCTGACGTGTTTTGTAACGCTATTGGCTAATTCATCAGAGGTAGAGGCCGCCCCCCCTAACACTTATTATGTCAGAAACACTCATGGCAAATTATTGCTTCAATGGCCATCTTTATTAATGACATAACATCGCCCCCATTGCTGAAAAACCTAGTAGGGTTCTTGCAGTGTTTATTTAAAAATTCATTTTTTCTGGCAAATTATTTCACACTCTCTCTAAAATTATAGGCTTCATTTGAAAAGAAGACTTTTTATTAGAGATAACAATAATTATTTAAATCACATTTTACTCCCCCTATAGGTGGTGATTGGAAATTGCCTGTCACTTGTACCTAAAGTACTTCTATATGAGAATTAAGTGCAGCCCAATAGTAAACCTTCTGTAACCTCCTGCAGAGAGTGTGATAGTTCACTTGGCTTTCTTATCACAAAAAATCTGATAAAATGAAATGAAACATAGGAAATAGAAGAAGGTTACATGGAATCTTACTACTGGGAATAAGTCAACTAACACAAATTCACTGGCAACCATTAGTGGTTCAGATGCTTAAAACCACAAGTGCTTAATATTTGCTACATGTCATTACATTACATTGTATCTACTGGATATATCCCTTCACAAGAATGTCGCCAGATCTATATCGTTATTTAGGCCAGATGGTTCAAGTGTATTTAGGGTATATATCCAGTAGGTTTCCCTCCTGCGTAAATCAATTAGCCTACCACCCCCTCTAATCCCTTTATCCACTTGTTGAAATGCCTAAATGTGAAAATCTGCTTTATTTCTATTGTGAAACTTCACAAAATGATTGATTAGTGGATTTTTTAAAATGCCTGCCTTTATGTTTTTTATATGGCATCTTATCTTCAGGCCCCTTTTGGTTCTACCTACATACCTCATCGGTACCTTGCATGAACATTCTAACAGGTATACCACATAGTCCGATTTGCAATTAAGCAGTTTCTTTATGGGAAATTTTTCTGCTCCTGTAGTTGCGTCTGCAAATCTATTATATTTTTTGTTGCTGTTTATATGTTCACAGCATACACAATTCTTTCTAGAGCCCTTGTAAAAGTCTTTAAGGCCATTTATTCCCAAGCTCTTTGTTTTTCTCTTTTTTTCGCAAAACACTAGGGGCTAGCATATTTTTTAAATTCACGTTCTTCCTAAAAGTAATGTCTGGTTTGTCTCCTATTATCTCTTTTAATAGAGGTCCTTCTTTAGGGTAGACCAGTGTCTGTTTGCGGTGTTTCTAATTCGCCAGAACCTATCATTGAATGTGGTCAAAAGGTTCACCCTACTTCTTTTCTTGTATGTGGTGCCCTGATGACTAGCTGATTTATTGTTTTCTAATGTCTCAGCCTGGGTAATCACTGTTTGGTTGGCTAATCCCATTTATAAGTGTATTCCTGTCCAGTATCTTAGCTTTTTTATATGTTTTAATTATTACTTTTTATTGAAAATGTTTCTCTCTGAACCTGTTCTTTAATCTTTCAGCCTTCAAAATCTACTGCTCCAGTGCAATTTCGTCTCAACTGTTGGAATTGCCCAAATGGTATGTTCTTAACCATCTCGGATGGTGAGCACTTTTGCATCTAGATAGCCGTTTTGTATCCGTGTCTTTGCGGTTTACCTTGCTGCATATCTCACCATCTACTACATGTAGAGTAACATCTAGACAATTAATTTCATCTCTGTTGTAATTCTGCGTGAAGTGTAGGTTCATGCTGTTGGCATTCAGTATCATCCCATAATCATTCCATGAGGACTCATTGCCCTCCCAGATGATCAGGATGTCATCAATGAACCTTCGCCAGAATATGACACTACTATGTTTATATGACATCCATTCAGGTGTCTTTTATGTCACTACCATGTTCAAAAAAGTGTGTAATAGCACAGATCCCTTTGTCATGTGGAATAGACGTGTATAGGGCTGTAACGTCTAGGGATGCCCATCTATATGTTGGTTTCCATTCGAAATCTCCCACAATCTGTAAGAGATGAGGGGTATCTCTTAGATATGACCTCAAATTTAGGATCATCAGTTTCAGGAAGACATCCACATATTAAGACAGCCTCGCTGTCATGGAGTTGATCCCCGAAATGATGGGTCTGCCTGGTGGTTTTTCAAGTTGTTTATGGATCTTAGGCAAGTAATAAAATATAGCCATCTTAGGTTCCTCATTGGCTAAATATTTCCATTCTCTAAGATCTAGTACTAATTCTTGATATCCTCTATTTATATGTTCCATATATTCATTTAGGAAGCTCTTGGTTGGATCACCCCTCAATGTTATATAAGTTTCTGCATCATTGAGTCATCTGTATGCCTCTGACAAATAGTCTCCTTTGTCTAGGAGGACAATGCCTCCACCCTTATCGGCCTGCCAGATCATTAGGTGCTCATTTTCCATCAGTCCTTTTAAACTTTCTTTATCCTTTAAACTCATATTAGTTTTTTTCACTTTAGATTGTGTACACATCTTTGTGCATTCTTGTAGTACCTGGTCTTTAAATTGTGCAATGTATTTGCCCTGGTACTGAGCAGGATAAAAGAAGGATCTTGGCCTTAATCCACTATGTGTTGTTCCCTTCTCCTTAGTAATTTTGCTATTGGTTAAGGTGCCCATAGTGTCCCCATATCTTCCCATATATAATCCATTTTGATCTGCTAAGTGCGTCTCTACACCTCCACTTTCCTTCTCTAGATACAGCAGTGCCTCTAGAGTCTCCTTATCTCCTTCAGTAAGGTTATTCTGTTCTATATTTCTCCTATCTTTCTCAAAATGTCTGAGGAGAGTTAATTTTCTTGTGAATTTATTGATGTCCACAAACAATTCAAAAGGGTGTGTTTTTTGACTGGGGGCAAAGTTACAACCTTTTTTCAATATATCTGTCTCTCTCTGATTTAGAGTGTACATGGATAAGTTGAATATCTTAACAGTATGGTCACCTAAAATGCCATCTCTCTTCTTCCTTTTAAGTAGTATTCTCCTTCCCCCTCTACACCCTCTTTGTCTTCCATAGTTCTTTGTCTTCCTCTCCCTCCTGCACTGCCTATTCTGGATCGCCTCAACTCCATATCTGAGCTTGCTATGTCTTGTCTGTTTTCCTTTACTAGTGTTTGGCCCCTGGGTTTGTCGGTTAGATGCCTGTCTAGAAAAACCTGATCATAGTGTTCTCCTCTATTATTATTATGATAGTGGGTATCACGTCCTTCCCACATACCCTCATCCCTAGCCCAGTTATTTCTGAACTCCCTTTGTATGTGGGGTTGAAAACCCGGGGGTCTTGTGTCTTTCATATGTGTGGGGTATCTACCATAATTGCCCTTATTTTGTCTACCCCTTCTGGACTGAAATCCATATTGTCTATTATTTCTATTCATTGTATATCTGGGGGGACTTTTTTCTCTGGTGTATTGGTTGTTTATCTTATAGTGTTGACCTGGTTGGTGTCTAGTTCCACCCTGGCTTCTCCCAGTATTCACTTGATTGTACTGGCCACCACTATTGTAGGTATCTAGGAAATTGAACCTGATGTTGTTAGGCCTTGAAGCAGGATTTTTATCCTCTTCTCATTTGTTTCTTTGCTACTGAATTAGTGTACTTTAAATTGGAGTATTACTAATCCCTGGAGTGATGGGTGTAATGGAAATATCAGTTTCAATATTACCTGTTGTTTCTGAGTGTTTGGCTAGAAAATCTCTCTCAAAGGAGGACATGATATACGAAGGGATGTCATATAAACATACTAGTGTCATATTCTGGTGAGGGTTCATTGATGACATCCTGATCATCTGGGAGGACAATGAGTCCTCATGGAATGATTATGTGATGAATCTGAATGCCAACAGCATGAGCCTACACTTCACGCAGAATTACAACAGAGATGAAATACATTTTCTAGATGTTACTCTACATGTAGTAGATGGTGAGATATGCAGCAAGTTATACCGCAAAGATACGGATACAAACAGCTATCTAGGTGTCCAAAGTGCTCACCATCCAAGATAGATTAAGAACATACCATTTGGGTAATGCCAACGGTTAAGACGAAATTGCACTAGAGCAGTAGATTTTGAAGAAGAGGCTGAAAGATTAAAGAACAGGTTCAGAGAGAATCATTTTTAAGAAAAAGTGATAATTGAAGCATATGAAAAAGCTAATAGATACTGGACAATCAAACAGTGATTACCCAGGCTGAGACATTAGAAAACAATAAATCAGCTAGTCATCAGGGTACCACATACAAGAAAAGAAGTAGGGTAAACCTGTTACCACATTCAATGATAGGTTCTGGCGAATTAGAAACACCGCAATCAGACACTGGTCTACCCTAAAGAAGGACCCCTATTAAAAGAGATAATAGGAGACAAACCAGACATTACTTTTAGGAAGAATGTGAATTTTAAAAATATGCTAGCCCCTAGTGTTTTGAAAAAAAAGAGAAAAACAAAGAGCTTGGGGATAAATGGCCTTAAAGGCTTTTACAAGGGCTCTAGAAAGAATTGTGTGTGCTGCAAACATATAAACAGCAACAAAAAATATAATAAATTTGCAGACGCAACTACAGGAGCAGAGAAATTTCCCATAAAGAAACTGATTAATTGCAAATCAGACTATGTGGTATACCTGTTAATGTACATGCAAGGTACCGATGAGGTATGTAGGTAGAACCAAAAGGGGCCTGAAGATAAGATGCCTGGAGCATATGAAAAACATAGAGGCAGGCATTTTAATAAATCCACTAATCAATCATTTTGTGAAGTTTCACAATAGAAATAAAGCATATTTTCACATTAAGGCAATTGAACAAGTGGATAAAGGGGGTGGTAGGCTAATTAATTTATGCAGGAGGGAAACCTACTGGATATATACCCTAAATACACTTGAACCATCTGGCCTAAATAATGATATAGATCTGGCGACATTCTTGTGAAGGGATATATCCAGTAGATACAATGTAATGTAATGACATGTAGCAAATATTAAGCACTTGTGGTTTTAAGCATCTGAACCACTAATGGTTGCCAGTGAATTTGTGTTAGTTGACTTATTCCCAGTAGCAAGATTCCATGTAACCTTATTTTATTTCACTTCCTATGTTTCATTTCATTTTATCAGATTTTTTGTGATAAAAGCCAAGTGAACTATCACACTCTCTGCAGGAGGTTACAGAAGGTTTACTATTGGGCTGCACTTAATTCTCATATAGAAGTACTTTAGGTACACGTGACAGGGAATTTCCAATCACCACCTATAGGGGGAGTCAAATGTGATTTAAATAATTATTGCTATCTCTAATATGAAGTCTTCTTTTCAAATGAAGCCTATAATTTTAGAGTGAGTGTGAAATCGTTTGCCAGAAGAAATCAATTTTTAAATAAACACTGCAAGAGCCCTACTAGTTTTTTCAGCAACGGGGGAGATGTTATGTCATCAACAAAGATGGCCATTGAAGCATCAATTTGCCATGAGTGTTTCTGTACATAATGAGTTTTGGGGGGGATGGCCTCTACCTCTTATGAAGTAGCCAATAGCGCTACTAAATGCGTAAGGCTTCGCCCCGCCATCTGACACTGCTTGCAAATGGCGACACAGCTGTTGCAGTTTATCTTCTGCATTGAGTGCTGATCAGGCTTGTGCTGTGAGCAGGAGTGTCTGTATTTATTGCTTCATACTCGAAGATTCTGGGAATTTAATGCATTGATAAACCCTTGTACATACTAGACCCTGGTTCTGTTCCCTCCTGATAGATAAAGAGACTTTGGTAGTCTGTGCACCTAAGGGTGTATATCCTCTGTTTAAGTACATCTGAAGGAGTCCAGGGCTCCATAAAGAACGTTCCCCTGAGGAGGGTCATCCACAACTATATTTCAAGTGCCTGCAACATACCTCATAAATTTGAGGTGGAATCACGTGAGTGTGCTGTAATTCTTTACTTTAAAGATATAGAAGTTTGAAACTTATTGCACTAGGTGCACCCCCTGTGCACTTGTCTTTTCCTCTGTTCTATAGACTACTTGGGGAGGATCCTCTCCTGAAGAGGTGAATCTGTGCATGGACTGAGCTGCACTTCATGGGGATTTTTTTGGAACAGTGCCAAGGTATCATATTAGATATTCTCTCCCAAGGACCGCCTGTATCGGTATTTACTAGCTGTATCTACTTATTGTATCAATACCAGATACTCTTATATTCAACGTATTAAGTGGAGGTGTGTGTACATATAGTTCCCATGAGAATATGCTCCTTAATTCCTCCTGTATGTGTTTGTAAAATTTTGTCTTGTCTCTTGCAAGTTTTATAACATTGTTTTATCTAAATCAATGGACAGCACTGCGGAATATGTTGGCGCTTTATAAATAAAGAATAATAATAATTTATATGTGTATGCATAATTTGCAGACATATATATATATATATATATATAAACACATAAATATATGTGCATAGTAAAACAACTTTGCAATATACTTTCATTATTTATTTTGCCCATTTTCATGTAATTTAAGTTTGAAATGATAGATTTTTCCATCCTGAAGAAATATAAGAGAACAACAGACTTTACAAGCATAACCCTGACACATATCAGTCCCTAATTTTCAGTTTGTCATCTTTTCTGCTGAAATGGAGATTTTGTTTACAGAATGTCAGTAGCAAGCACTATCATCTCCAGGCTCATATACAGATTGGCTCTTCCAAATAAAAAATGTTGAGTGAAGTTTGACCATTTAAAAATAATCACAGCAAACAAGGTGTTAATCTGTTCAACTAACATTCAGACCCTGCAGCTATGTTTGAAAGACTGCAGACAAATGGTTTTATTACAATATTACACCAAACACTTAGCTGGAACCTGCAGATAGCAGTACAACAGGTTGCAGAGCTGTAACTCCTAATAATGAGTCATTATACTTGATACAGAATAAAAACAGGTTATTTCATTGCCCTTACAGTCCAATAAGTACCAGTCTGCAATAAGAATTACTCACAGTTTCCCAGATCTCCACAACTTACAGCTCTGTGTACAGCTTTTCCTCCCCATAAAGAGGGGTTAGGGTTAAAATGTGTCTCTCTTGTGATTGCAGAACAAGAAATGTATAAAGCCAGGCAGCCTCCAGCCATGTAATGATACAAACAAGGCATTACTTTATTAATGTCCCCTTTCCTTCTCAGGGGCTTATACTATGGAAAAACAAAGTCCGGTAGAACAGTCAAATGCCAGTGATGTGCGATTTATTCACTTGAAAGCAATAAATAGTAAATAATTATCCAATCATGTGCAGAAAATTCCCCCACTTCATCAGAAATGACTTATACTGGGTCAGATTACAAGTGGCGCACTACTTAGCATTTTTGCTAGAGTGCAAAGTTTGCTAGAAGTTAGCTTTTTGCGCACTTTGGGTTGCGCTTGTATTACAAGTTGAAAGTAAACAGTTTGCTTGCACACAAACCAAATATTGCAATAGCGTTAACGTATTCTCCCCATCAAAAGTCAACGGAGAGTGCAAAAGAAAAAAACTCATATTATTATTATTATCATCAGGTATTTGTAGAGTGCCTAATTCAGCAGTCATGGAGGACACAGCACAATACTTTTCCCTACAACCTGCAGCAGCTAGAGATAGCGTAACACAGGATGTGGACATAATTTTCTCTGAGAACAAAATTAACTTTTTCTTGTCAGCACTGTTTGAGAGTCTGGAGACTATGCTCACCAAATAATTGAAATTACAATGGGACATCTGGACCTTTGATAAATATATAGAATTACAGATGGTACCTAGGGGACTAAAGGTGAACAAGTTCCCCACCTTTGATGTGATTGACAAAGACTTAATTAATTCCTGGAATGACATTTTAACAGATTGCTCAATTAGATTAATGCAATTATTGTCACAATATAAAATTTCTCTTTTAAATGTGGAAAGGAAAGAGATAGGTGAATTACAAATTGAGATGATAAAGCAAAGATTTTTCTAACTTTGATACTTTGTTGCAGATAGTAAATTATATATTATTGAGACCAAACATTCTAAATACCTACACGACAAGGCCGATTATAAAAATGATTCTGTTTATATTTGGATTAGGAAGATAAGGCAGGTAAATACAAATTCCCAATTTCCTAAAAATAATAATAAAAACAAAACACGCAGGCGTAGGCAGAGGAATAGAAGATATAACAGTTAACGTTTTCAGACAGTGAAGGGGCCTCCAAAGACGGCCAAAATATGCAAAATACTCAGAATGTTTTGGTCGCACCAGTAGTTGGGCCCAAAAATGTAAGAGGAATACCAACCCAATATGCCCCAGTGCAGCATGTTTCCAAGTATATACCAGTGAGACAAGTGCAACCCCAACATCATCCTAGCCTTTGCAATGCTAGGCATTGGGAGACATGAGCACACTAGAACAGGTTTTTCTGGTGGACATTGCGGGTGCAGGTGGGCAAAAACAAGGTCAGGAACGTTACCAATTGAGGTGCAACAAGAGTACCTCCAAGAACAAACCGGCAACATAATTAACCTATCCAGCCACAAATTAACTTGTCACCAAGAGAAGGTATTGTCATACGGTCTCAATTTTGCACCCACTACTGACTTTAACCTCTTTAACACCATTATCGACGTAAATCATCTGATAAGAAATATTACATTACGGAAAGACTTTAAAGATAATATGCAGGCCCGGCCAGATCCTAGAGAACAAGTACCTGGCAATAGAGAAATACCTTTTCAAGAATCATGTGATATATGGGTACTGAAACAATTAGAACAAGAGAGGAGGGTAGATGACTTTGATTGTTAAGGTACTAATTTGATTAGAAGCTTTAAAAAAGCTGTCATCATTCTATCCCATACAGATCAGAGGGCTCACACTTGAATTTGTTTTTTAAAAGGGTAGAAAGGGATCTATCTAAGCTTAGATTTGAAAGTGGACAATCTCATTCCAATTTATCAAGGAAAGAAAGATCAGCTCTAATTGAGCTCCAAAATAATAAAGAATTGGTAATATGGAATGCTAAAAAGGGAGGCTCAGTTGTTCTGCTGAATAGGTGTGATTATGTAGCTGAGTCACTGAGACAGCTTAGTGATGAAGGGAATTATAAGAAATTGGATCACAATCCCACTGCGCCCTTTCAGAAGGAATTGAGACACCTCCTGGATGCAGGTTGGGACTTGGGGATCTTGGACAAAAATACAGTTGATTTTCTGTATGTAGAGCACCCTAGGATGCCAATTTTCCATCATTTGCCCAAGGTCCACAAGTCCCTAACCAATGTTCAAGGGAGACCGGTCATTAGTGGTATAGGTTCTTTATTTAAGAGTTTGTCTCAGTGGCTGGATGAGGTCTTCCAACTTTTGACTAAGAATCTATGTAGCTACCTACAGGATACCAAGCATGTTCTTAAGATTGTGGAGAGTACAGTTTGGACCGCACAGTCTAGCTGGCTGACGGTAGATGTGACATCACTCTATTCATCAATTAAGCATGATTTGGGACTTGATGCACTTAAATATTTTTTGGGTCATCACTCAGACTTTACCACGGATCTTCAGAACTATGTCTTAAAGGTGACTGCCTTTCTTCTTACACATAACTTTTTTTAACTTTGAGGGTCAAATATATCTGCAGAGATGTGGGGCAGCAATGGGGGCAAAATGTTCCCCCTCCTATGCTAATGTAATTATGGGCTGGTGGGAGCTGTCCCACATCTTTGCAGATTACAATCCATACAGATCCCTATTTTGTTGTTTATATGGTTGGACAGTCAAGATCAGACACATTTGTTTGTTGAATGGCTGAATGACAATGATTTAGGCCTAAGATTCATCTCTGATTATGACAAGATATCTACTAATTTTCTAGATTTGAAATTGACAGGTTTGTCTAGCGGTAAAATTAGATTGGAGGTTTATCGTAAGCCTATCTCAGGCAACAAATTGTTGAGAGACAATAGTTGCCATCCCAGACATGTGCCCCATGCTGTTGCAAAGGTCCAGTTTACCTGCATTAGAAGAAATTGCAAGGAACAGGACCATTATGAAAAAGAAGCTCAGAATCTAAGTAAACGTTTGTATGAAAGGGGTTACAAAAGATCAGTTATAAATCATGTGAGAAGACAGGTAGCTGGTTTAGATAGACATTAACTACTGCAGGACAGAGATGTCTCTAACAGCAAACTGTTTCATGTGATAACCTTTGTTACTAGCTATAGCTCACAGTATGATCAAGTCTGCAAGATAGTCTGAAAACATTTTGGCATTCTTGTTGCTGATGACCACCTGGTGACAACAGTGGAAAAGGGAATAAGGTGTGCATATAGAAAAGCTAAAACTATTGCAAATTATGTATCCCCCTCACAGCTTTAGAAAAAAAGAAGAGTGATAATTTCTCTTGGCTACAACACAAAAGAATGTATAAGGGTGGCCGTTCTCGCTGTAAACCCTTTGATCATGTTATGGTAGGAGACTCGTTTAGATCAACATTTACTGGGGAAGAGTTTCCTATAAAGGCTTTTTTGTACTGTATCAGCAAATATGTTGTATATTTGATCACTTGCACTTCATGTGCCTTGCAATAAGTGGGTCTCATGACGAGGGATGTTAATTCCCGTATCAGACAACACAATTCCACTATACATATAGGAAAGGTTAAAACTCCACTGGTGTAACATTTTCTGCAAGTGCACCAAAAAAGCAATGACAGCCTAGCATGGTTTGCCATTGAATATATACCAGTCACTGACAGAGGAGGGGACAGGACCAAATGTTTGGAGAGACAGGAAAAGTACTGGATCTTTCAATTAAGGACTTGCATCCCGTGGGGGTTGAACTCCGAGTATGATTATTTATATATATATATATATATATATAATTTCAAAAAACGAGAGCACACACCAGGACTTATGATAAAGCAATCACAGCTTTCTTTCATGTAATTAACAAGAGTCCATGAGCTAGTGACGTATGGGATATACATTCCTACCAGGAGGGGCAAAGTTTCCCAAACCTTAAAATGCCTATAAATACACCCCTCACCACACCCACAAATCAGTTTTACAAACTTTGCCTCCAAGGGAGGTGGTGAAGTAAGTTTGTGCTAGATTCTACGTTGATATGCGCTCCGCAGCAAGTTGGAGCCCGGTTTTCCTCTCAGCGTGCAGTGAATGTCAGAGGGATGTGAGGAGAGTATTGCCTATTGAATGCAGTGATCTCCTTCTACGGGGTCTATTTCATAAGGTTCTCTGTTATCGGTCGTAGAGATTCATCTCTTACCTCCCTTTTCAGATCGACGATATACTCTTATATTTACCATTTCCTCTACTGATTCTCGTTTCAGTACTGGTTTGGCTTTCTACAAACATGTAGATCAGTGTCCTGGGGTAAGTAAGTCTTATTTTCTGTGACACTCTAAGCTATGGTTGGGCACTTTATTTATAAAGTTCTAAATATATGTATTCAAACATTTATTTGCCTTGACTCAGAATGTTCAACTTTCCTTATTTCCAGACAGTCAGTTTCATATTTGGGATTATGCTTTAATTATCATATTTTTTCTTACCTCAAAAATTTGACTTTTTTCCCTGTGGGCTGTTAGGCTCGCGGGGGCTGAAAATGCTTCATTTTATTGCGTCATTCTTGGCGCGGACTTTTTTGGCGCAAAAATTCTTTTCCGTTTCCGGCGTCATACGTGTCGCCGGAAGTTGCGTCATTTTTGACGTTATTTTGCGCCAAAAATGTCGGCGTTCCGGATGTGGCGTCATTTTTGGCGCCAAAAGCATTTAGGCGCCAAATAATGTGGGCGTCTTATTTGGCGCCAAAAAATATGGGCGTCGCTTTTGTCTCCACATTATTTCAGTCTCATTTTTCATTTGCTTCTGGTTGCTAGAAGCTTGATGTTTGGCATTTTTTTCCCATTCCTGAAACTGTCTTATAAGGAATTTGATCTATTTTGCTTTATATGTTGTTTTTTCTCTTACATATTGCAAGATGTCTCACGTTGCATCTGAGCCAGAAGATACTACAGGAAAACCTCTGCCTGCTGGATCTACCAAAGCTAAGTGTATCTGCTGTAAACTTTTGGTAGCTATTCCTCCAGCTGTTGTTTGTATTAAATGTCATGACAAACTTGTTAATGCAGATAATATTTCCTTTAGTGATGTACCATTGCCTGTTGCAGTTCCCTCAACATCTAAGGTGCAGAATGTTCCTGATAACATAAGAGATTTTTTCTGAATCCATAAAGAAGGCTTTGTCTGTTATTTCTCCTTCTAGTAAACGTAAAAAGTCTTTTAAATCTTCTCTCTCTACTGAATTTTTAAATGAACACCATCATTCTGATTCTTTGGACTCTTCTGGTTCAGAGGATTCTGTCTCAGAGATTGATGCTGATAAATCTTCATATTTATTTAAGATGGAATTTATTCGCTCTTTACTTAAAGAAGTACTAATTGCTTTAGAAATAGAGGATTCTAGTCCTCTTGATACTAATTCTATACGTTTGGATAAGGTTTTTAAAGCTCCTGCGGTTATTCCAGAAGTCTTTCCTGTTCCTAATGCTATTTCTGCAGTAATTGCTAAGGAATGGGATAAATTGGGTAATTCATTTACTCCTTCTAAACGTTTTAAGCAATTATATCCTGTTCCGCCTGACAGGTTAGAATTTTGGGACAAAATCCCTAAAGTTGATGGGGCTATTTCTACCCTTGCTAAACGTACTACCATTCCTACATCAGATGGTACCTCGTTTAAGGATCCTTTAGATAGAAAAATTGAATCTTTTCTAAGAAAAGCTTATCTATGTTCAGGTAATCTTCTTAGACCTGCTATATCATTGGCTGATGTTGCTGCAGCTTCAACTTTTTGGTTGGAAACTCTAGCGCAACAAGTAACAAATCGTGATTCTCATGATATTATTATTCTTCTCCAGCATGCTAATAATTTCATCTGTGATGCCATTTTTTGATATTATTAGAGTTGATGTTAGATTTATGTCTCTGGCTATCTTAGCCAGAAGAGCTTTATGGCTTAAGACTTGGAATGCTGATATGGCTTCTAAATCAACTCTACTTTCCATTTCTTTCCAGGGAAACAAATTATTTGGTTCTCAGTTGGATTCTATTATTTCAACTGTTACTGGTGGGAAAGGAACTTTTTTACCACAGGATAAAAAGTCTAAAGGTAAAAACAGGGCTAACAATCGTTTTCGTTCCTTTCGTTTCAACAAAGAACAAAAGCCTGATCCTTCGTCCTCAGGAGCAGTTTCAGTTTGGAAACCATCTCCAGTCTGGAATAAATCCAAGCCTGCTAGAAAGGCAAAGCCTGCTTCTAAGTTCACATGAAGGTACGGCCCTCATTCCAGTTCAGCTGGTAGGGGGCAGGTTACGTTTTTTCAAAGAAATTTGGATCAATTCTGTTCACAATCTTTGGATTCAGAACATTGTTTCAGAAGGGTACAGAATTGGTTTCAAGATGAGACCTCCTGCAAAGAGATTTTTTCTTTCCCATGTCCCAGTAAATCCAGTGAAAGCTCAAGCATTTCTGAATTGTGTTTCAGATCTAGAGTTGGCTGGAGTAATTATGCCAGTTCCAGTTCTGGAACAGGGGATGGGGTTTTATTCAAATCTCTTCATTGTACCAAAGAAGGAGAATTCCTTCAGACCAGTTCTGGATCTAAAATTATTGAATCGTTATGTAAGGATACCAACGTTCAAGATGGTAACTGTAAGGACTATATTGCCTTTTGTTCAGCAAGGGAATTATATGTCCACAATAGATTTACAGGATGCATATCTGCATATTCCGATTCATCCAGATCATTATCAGTTCCTGAGATTCTCTTTTCTAGACAAGCATTACCAATTTGTAGCTCTACCGTTTGGCCTTGCTACAGCTCCAAGAATTTTCACAAAGATTCTCGGTGCCCTTCTGTCTGTAATCAGAGAACAGGGTATTGTGGTATTTCCTTATTTGGACGATATCTTGGTACTTGCTCCGTCTTTACATTTAGCAGAGTCTCATACGAATCGACTTGTGTTGTTTCTTCAAGATCATGGTTGGAGGATCAATTTACCAAAAAGTTCTTTGATTCCTCAAACAAGGGTAACCTTTCTGGGTTTCCAGATAGATTCAGTGTCCATGACTTTGTCTTTAACAGACAAGAGACGTCTAAAATTGATTACAGCCTGTCGAAACCTTCAGTCTCAATCATTCCCTTCGGTAGCCTTATGCATGGAAATTCTAGGTCTTATGACTGCTGCATCGGACGCGATCCCCTTTGCTCGTTTTCACATGCGACCTCTTCAGCTCTGTATGCTGAACCAATGGTGCAGGGATTACACGAAGATATATCAATTAATATCTTTAAAACCGATTGTTCGGCACTCTCTAACGTGGTGGACAGATCACCATCGTTTAATTCAGGGGGCTTCTTTTGTTCTTCCGACCTGGACTGTAATTTCAACAGATGCAAGTCTCACAGGTTGGGGAGCTGTGTGGGGATCTCTGACGGCACAAGGAGTTTGGGAATCTCAGGAGGTGAGATTACCGATCAATATCTTGGAACTCCGTGCAGTTTTCAGAGCTCTTCAGTTTTGGCCTCTTCTGAAGAGAGAATCGTTCATTTGTTTTCAGACAGACAATGTCACAACTGTGGCATACATCAATCATCAAGGAGGGACTCACAGTCCTCTGGCTATGAAAGAAGTATCTCGAATTTTGGTTTGGGCGGAATCCAGCTCCTGTCTAATCTCTGCGGTTCATATCCCAGGTGTAGACAATTGGGAAGCGGATTATCTCAGTCGCCAAACGTTGCATCCGGGCGAATGGTCTCTTCACCCAGAGGTATTTCTTCAGATTGTTCAAATGTGGGGGCTCCCAGAGATAGATCTGATGGCCTCTCATCTAAACAAGAAACTTCCCAGGTATCTGTCCAGATCCCGGGATCCTCAGGCGGAGGCAGTGGATGCATTATCACTTCCTTGGAAGTATCATCCTGCCTATATCTTTCCGCCTCTAGTTCTTCTTCCAAGAGTAATCTCCAAGATTCTGAGGGAATGCTCGTTTGTTCTGCTAATAGCTCCGGCATGGCCTCACAGGTTTTGGTATGCGGATCTTGTCCGGATGGCATCTTGCCAACCATGGACTCTTCCGTTAAGACCAGACCTTCTGTCTCAAGGTCCTTTTTTCCATCCGGATCTGAAATCCTTAAATTTAAAGGTATGGAGATTGAACGCTTGATTCTTGGTCATAGAGGTTTCTCTGACTCCGTGATTAATACTATGTTACAGGCTCGTAAATCTGTATCTCGAGAGATATATTATAGAGTCTGGAAGACTTATATTTCTTGGTGTCTTTCTCATCATTTTTCTTGGCATTCTTTTAGAATACCGAGAATTTTACAGTTTCTTCAGGATGGTTTAGATAAGGGTTTGTCCGCGAGTTCTTTGAAAGGACAAATCTCCGCTCTTTCTGTTCTTTTTCACAGAAAGATTGCTATTCTTCCTGATATTCATTGTTTTGTACAAGCTTTGGTTCGTATAAAACCTGTCATTAAGTCAATTTCTCCTCCATGGAGTTTGAATTTGGTTTTGGGAGCTCTTCAAGCTCCTCCGTTTGAACCTATGCATTCATTGGACATTAAATTACTTTCTTGGAAAGTTTTGTTCCTTTTGGCCATCTCTTCTGCTAGAAGAGTTTCTGAATTATCTGCTCTTTCGTGTGAGTCTCCTTTTCTGATTTTTCATCAGGATAAGGCGGTGTTGCGAACTTCTTTTGAATTTTTACCTAAAGTTGTGAATTCCAACAACATTAGTAGAGAAATTGTGGTTCCTTCATTATGTCCTAATCCTAAGAATTCTAAGGAGAAATCATTGCATTCTTTGGATGTTGTTAGAGCTTTGAAATATTATGTTGAAGCTACGAAATCTTTCCGTAAGACTTCTAGTCTATTTGTTATCTTTTCCGGTTCTAGGAAAGGCCAGAAAGCTTCTGCCATTTCTTTGGCATCTTGGTTGAAATCTTTAATTCATCTTGCCTATGTTGAGTCGGGTAAAATTCCGCCTCAAAGAATTACAGCTCATTCTACTAGGTCAGTTTCTACTTCCTGGGCGTTTAGGAATGAAGCTTCGGTTGACCAGATCTGCAAAGCAGCAACTTGGTCCTCTTTGCATACTTTTACTAAATTCTACCATTTTGATGTATTTTCTTCTTCTGAAGCAGTTTTTGGTAGAAAAGTTCTTCAGGCAGCGGTTTCAGTTTGAATCTTCTGCTTATGTTTTTTGTTAAACTTTATTTTGGGTGTGGATTATTTTCAGCAGGAATTGGCTGTCTTTATTTTATCCCTCCCTCTCTAGTGACTCTTGTGTGGAAAGATCCACATCTTGGGTAGTCATTATCCCATACGTCACTAGCTCATGGACTCTTGTTAATTACATGAAAGAAAACATAATTTATGTAAGAACTTACCTGATAAATTCATTTCTTTCATATTAACAAGAGTCCATGAGGCCCACCCTTTTTTGTGCTGGTTATGATTTTTTTGTATAAAGCACAATTATTCCAATTCCTTATTTTATATGCTTCGCACTTTTTTTCTTATCACCCCACTTCTTGGCTATTCGTTAAACTGATTTGTGGGTGTGGTGAGGGGTGTATTTATAGGCATTTTAAGGTTTGGGAAACTTTGCCCCTCCTGGTAGGAATGTATATCCCATACGTCACTAGCTCATGGACTCTTGTTAATATGAAAGAAATGAATTTATCAGGTAAGTTCTTTCATAAATTATGTTTTTATTATCAAAGTGACGTTTCGAGGATTCTAACCTCGTCCTCAGACGAGACATCTGAGGACGAGGTTAGAATCCTCGAAACGTCACTTTGATAATAAAAGCTGTGATTGCTTTATCATGTTAAGTCCTGGTGAGTGCTCTCATTTTTTGAGATTGTAAAAAGGCACGTTGTGGCATTGGATGCACCCTGGGCAGCTGCGATATAACAGAGTGCAGAGTTCAACTGGAAACTTGTATATATATATATATATATATATATATATATATATATATATGTGTGTTTGTGTGTATGTGTATGTACTGTTTGTATATATTCTTACACTACTGCTATTGATGGCACATTTGTATAGACAGTATATTGGTATTACACTCGCAGGAATTTCTCATCCTAATTATGTAGTTGGAACTGTTTACTCCACTTAGTTTGTTGTATTATAACCAAAATACATTAGCAAGGTTGCCATATATAGGTAGACAGGTATATCATACCTTTAATATCTAATATTTAATAGATGTATTACTTTTATATTTATCTGCCATGAGTATTTAGTTGTCATATCATAGACATAGTTATAGCATAGATACTTTCCCTGGTTAGATCAAAGCTTTCTGTGTAATTATAATTATACCTATTATAATTATAACTATTTAATTGTTTTCTTTCTGCTTTTGCAAGATATGTATGCACATATATATCTAACAGATAAGTTAGTACAATTTATCATTGTCTAAGGTCATTTGTGTTCAGGAGAATGTTTCACATATTGTACTGAATTACTATACGGCATAGTTGCACTATGCACTAATTTGCATAATTATGGGTGTGTTTTTGTAAGTAACTTTAAGCTAATGATTGGCACTATACATGTTTAAATAGGTACTGTGTGCCAGACACACTAGGTTATAACTACGACTTCCGCCGAAACGCATAAGCCAGTTTGACACACAGCACCCCATTGAGCCTCCGCTCCTGCTTTGTTTTTAAGTATGTACTAATAAAGATTACTGATTGTTTTACGAAGAGACCGATGGAAGTTCTTCTATTTGTTTATTTTTAGAGTGTCAACAGATTCCACAACGCTATAAACATAGGCAGTATAGTAGATCAAATGGGTAGAGGGCCCTGTCAAGAGATGCACTGTTGTATTCAGCTCTTATGAAGGTTATCTACAAATAGCTGGGCTCATAGGCTTACATGCTAAGGGGTTCAAGGGGATAGCAATGGAGCTAGGAAAGGTTAGTGTAGGTTGTATGCACCACTGGACAGTAGAGTCTTTAGGGAGCGCTTGAAGCTTTAAAAACTAGGGGAGAGTCTTGTGGAGTGAAGCAGAGAGTTCCACAAGATGGAAGTCAGTCTGGAAAAGTCCTGTAAACGGAAATGTGAGGAGGAGGAGGAGAGGAGGAGAGTAGGAGGTCATGAGCAGAGGGAAGAGCAGAGGGGGAGCAGTGCAATGGAGGGCTTTGTATGTCAGAGTCAGAATTTTGTGCTTAATCCTGGAGGCAAGAGGAAGCCAGTGAAGGGATTGGCAGAGAGGTGTAGCAGATGCAGAGCGACTTGTAAGGAAAATGAGCTAAGCAGAGTCATTCTTTATGGATTGTAATATCTATCACTCTTGTGCTAACCTGACAGGAGTTATGAATATTTTACATTCCAATGTTCTTCACATACAGAACAATGTAATTTTTATTGTAAATACATATTTTATATATATATGTATATATATATATATTGGTAGGAAGAGTGGTATTAAGGCGCACTGTTCATAAAAATAATAACCAATATATTAATAATAATAATAATAATAATGGTGTCAGAGTAGTAAGTGTGCTGCAAGGCCCAAAGTATTTTAATATAGATAGTTCTATGCAATATAATATATCTAGTACAAGTATTTGTACCAGCAGCGTCTGAATGATGGTGTACCAATCAGGTCAAATTGTAGTCCTAAAGATATTTTTATCCTTGCTTCACTGTTAAGGTACTAATAATTCACTTAATATGACATCATAAAGTTCACAAAGTTCAAAAAATTCACAGGTATTTTCAGTCCCAAGGTTCAAGTAGATTATGTAGGATAAACAAATGATATTTTTCTGTCTAATCCTTATGTAGTAAATAAATGCCCACTTACTAGATGTTACCTCAATCCTATGAGGTAAGTGGGAAGCGTCTTTAGTAAATATAGTTGTCCCTCAGCAATCTGGAATCTTTGCTTCTCTGCCTCTTTAGTGTGATGAGAAACACTGCTTTCCTGCTTCCTTAGTATGGTAGAGATTTCTTTCTCCTTCCTTTTAGTGTGCTTGGTTATTCACTCAGCTCCCAATAAACCGTGATGTGGAATACATAGATAAGGGAACAGAAATATGGAAACGATAGTGCAACACTGTTGTACAAGTTTAAAACATATATTTATTTCATATGTAAAATATGCTTAAAATATGCTCACATTCTTCCACCTCAATCCAATATGAGGTATCAGTTAGGCATAGTAATGTTATATAAACAGTACAAAATTCCAAGGTGAATAATCAGAAGTACAGGAAACCGGCATACAAGCAGTTTATAAGATGCAGTTCAATATATTTTTGTTCAAATCTCTCCTTACGCGTTTCAAAGGTTTAAAGTAATGGGTTACCTTCTTCATCAGAACAGTGCGCCTTAATACCACTCTTCCTACCAATAGTTTTCTCTTAATTGAAATAGGACAGTGCAGGGTGGGGACCCTGCAATTGCCCTCATTTCAGGTATAAGGGCAGCCAGTTCATTTATCCACATAACAAATTATATACCTCTCGGGGGGGACACCTAGCGCTGAATTACCCTTTGCTCTCTTTTTACACACACATATATATATATATACCTATTCCTGTATATCTATTCCTATAGATATATAGGTATAGATATCTATTTTATATTAACATAATCCGATATATACAGGTAGGACTCAGTTTACGCCAGGGTTTGGTTCCAGAAGGAATGGTTGTAAATCAAAACCGTTGTAAATTGAAACCCAGTTTATAATGTAAATCAATGGGAAGTGAGGGAGTTAGATTCCAGGCCTCTCTCAAAAAAGTAACACCAAATACATTATTTTTAAAGCTTTGATATGAAGACTTTAAATGCTAAACAGCTTTATATTCCTAATTAAATAATCACACAACAGACTGTATTATCAAACTAAGTTTAATGAACAAAAACATTTTTTCACTTGCATTTTTCTGCAAACAGTTCTCTGCATTGTTAGCATGTTAGATAATATTGGGTCTGCACCTATTCTATGCATTTCAATCTGCAGTGATTAATAGGCAGTTAGGCACCCTCACCTCAGGCAGCTGGACAGGAAGATAAAAGGGAAGTGGCTGCTAGATCTTGTTGCTCGATAGGTCTGGTCTGCTCTGTGTACACAGATTAATTTCAGTCTGCTAAGTTGCATAACTTTACTGCAACACTATCGGACAGCTCCACTTACTGGCTATTTTAATTAGTGCACTGCTTTTCAATTCATTTCAATAGCAGTCACATGACTGAAAAAAAGGTTGTTATTCTGAAACGGCACAAATTGAACCGGCGTAAACCGAGGGCCACCTGTATATATAAACAGAAATATACAGTGGGTATTGAAAAAAATCACCCCCCCCTTTAAAATAATCACATTTTGTTGCTTTGCAGCCTGAAATAAAGACAGACACTGTTTTTTTATCCAGTTGTAATTACTCAGTGCAACTTATAACATCCAAGTGAAAGGTACACCACTAACAAGTCAAGCAAAAATAAAGACAAATTTAAAAACAGAAGCATTGAGTTAGAAAAAGGATCACTCCCTCCTAAAATTACTCGTTAACTCAATCAGGTGTAGCTAATCACCTTCTCAACTGCACACACAAAACCATTTGACCTTCAACTGTGATCAGCTGTGGGCATATTGATTAGCTCAGCATGAAAAGAGCTTTCCTGGAGCATCTTAGTCCCTGGCAGTGCAACTGAAGAAAACAATCAACTATGGGTGTCAAGGCACTGTCAAAAGATCTTTGGGATAAAGTTGTAGAGAGGCACAAGTCAGGAGATGGATAGGAGAAAATACAAAGGCTTTATCAATGCCAAGAAGCACAGTAAGGTCTATTATTAAGAAGTGGAAGGTATTTGGTACAACAAAGACCCTCTCTGGACCAGGATGTCGCTTTACAAAATAATAAAAACAGAAACTTGAGTGTACAAAGCCAGTCAAGAGAATCCAGTATTAGTTGTAGCAGTGCATTGGTACCTACCCCACCTAACCCTACCCTCTTGAATCAGTCATGAATATCTTGATAATATCCTGATAATTTTTGTACAAAAGGTAAAGAAGAACCCACTCGTTTTCAGAAAAGGTATAATAAATTCCATCCCATTATCAAACTGACACACATGCAAACATTCATTTTCTTGAGGCAAGTATTTATTTTATTTATGAAGTTCTTAGATAAATATAAAGGTTTCTTATCATGCATTGCTTTTAAGTATTTATAACATATGCTGTTATAGTTTTTTTCATGCTATAATTTCATTGTCTCACTATATGGAAGAAAATGTCACCCCCATTCCTACTCACTCATACTCACTCATACAGTTGAGTGATTTCAAGCTAGCCATAGAAATTAGATGAGTAAATTAGAATACTCACTGAGATAGTACTTTTATCTTTCATCAAGTTCCATCATACATACACCAGCCTTATAACAAGCAAAAAGGTAATAAAATGATCAACACACAACTTTGTTATGTGACCCTATTAAGTAACTAAACATTAAAGGGATGCTAAACCCAAATATTTTCTTTCATGATTCAGATAAAGCATGCAATTTTAAGAAGCTTTCTAATTTATTCCTATTATCAATTTTTCTTCGTTCTCTTGCTATCTTAGAAGCCGGAATGTAAAGCTTAGGAGAAGGTCTATTTTAGGTTTAGCACCTTAGGAAATGCTTGCTGATTGGTAACTACATTTAGCCACCAATAAGCAAGTGTAACCTAGGCTCTGAAACAAAAATGGGCCAGCTCCTAAGCTTTACATTCCTGCTTTTTAAATAAGCTGTCAATCTTGGAACCTTGAAATCTTCTGATCAGGGCTTAGTCACCATGCACATTCTTGCTAATCAATAAGGAATGTGTGCGAAAAATACCATATTACAAGTGGAGCAGTATTTAATGCTACCACTCGCACGCTAACTCTGATAGAATAAACTTTTCGTGAGCGTGTGGTAGTGGGGGTAATTGAAAGTAAACTGTTTTTGCACAAGCACTAACCTGATGCAGGCAAAAAAACTAACTTAGGATATCATGCGCATGTTAACGCACTCCCTTATAGTCAATGGAGCAAAGAAAGTAGGGGGAAAATAACTTGCGTGCAAGCCTGATCGCATATTCTCAAATGCACTAACTCGACATGAAAATATGAATATTTCACATTCCAATGTTCTTCACATAGCAGACAATGCTCTATTTATTCCTAAATACATATTTCTACATATATCTGATGGTATTTTGGTATAATATATATCTATACCTGGTATTTATGTCTGTAAATACATGTATACACATATAAATACATCTGTAGACACATATAAGTGCTCCCTAAAGACTCTACTGTTCAGGGATGCATACAACCTACACTAACCTTTCCTTACCCCAGTTCCTCTCCTCCTTTGCTATCTCCTTGAACCCCCTTACCATGTAAGCCTATGAGCCCCGCTGTTTGCAGATCACATTCATAAGAGCCGACTACAACAGTGCAACTCTCGGCAGGGCCCTCTACCCATTTGATCTCTATAAATGCGGAATCTGTAGGCGCTCTACAAATAACTGATAATAATAATATATACATACTGTACATATACATATTTAGCGAAGTGGTCCTCCAGACGGGCAGAAGTCTTCATCCAGATGGCATCTTCTAGCTCATGCAAAAACTGCTTTTTTATACAAATAATTATGAAATATTTGAGTAATGTGTCTAATAAATATAAATTATTTATAGACAATGTGCTTGCTTTTCACAGGACATTCCCTTTAAATCTGTGCATTTCAAAATAAATTTGATTAGGGTTGTGTTGTAATATACTACTATCTCCAAGATAAATAGCAAAAGATAATAAAATAGGAGAGATAAGATGGCTGCACATGTATATGTGATCCTTTCTATGTGCATTTTAACTGCTTCTCTGATGCTCTCTCTCTTGATTAAATGACACCATGCTGTCAGTCCATCTCTACCAGTATCCTAAACCTAGCTTCTCTTGTAACCTTTGACCCCTCTTTTGCAGTAATCACCATTTCACAGCTGGCTACTGACCCTGGTGCCATGAGTGATGTTCTTCAGGTGGTCAGACCATTTCTCAAACACCTGAGCAAGGGGTGTTTCGTCTTTCTCTCATTACTCATCCTTAAATTTCTCTGTCAATAGCCTTTAGCCTCCACCAAATGTCAAAATAGATCTGATTACATTGTTTTTATCACAAACACAAAATATCAAAATATGTTCAATATAGCTTTAGTAAGAAAGATAGAAATACTTTGGAAAATCTGCAGAGAAATAAGCAAGTGACCATCAAACCCGTGGTCATGGACACGGATAAATATATATAAGAAGCCTATAGGCTTTAAGGTGATGAAAACAAATATAAAAAATTGGATTGTAAACCAAAAAACAATTTTCTGAAAAAATAAATTGTATATTGGCTCAGGGAAAGAGGATTGGAGTTCTAAATGAAAAGTAGTTCTCTTTTCTAACACTGACGTTCCCTAGAATACCAATCAATTTCCTAAAGCTAAAGATACCAGTAAATATTTATTATAACACATAAATCCATAAATAATTATAATAATCAATAAAACCAGAGGGACGTCTCCCCAAAAAGATGAGATAATTAATATGATTCAATAGGACCCATCCTGATCCAGTAAATGGTATTGTTACAGTCACTGATATAGAGGGAACATACCATCTCTAGATTTAAAGTTCTTATTTAAAACCACCTAATAGCTTGCAAAATTACACATAGACAAGTTCATATCCTTCAAATATATTGAGCCGCAGAGGGGTAATGTATGAACAATAATTACTGCATTGGCATCCACTTGTTATTCGAGATGCTTCAGTGACCGCCGCTATCTCTTGGTGTTTTCTCTGAATATACCTCTGGGTCACATGTCCTATATGTCACACAGGGGAATTCCGGTTCCAATTGGTATTCGTCCATGAAGTGCCTTGCACTCCTCACATATATTGGTTTGCAAAGTTCCAAATACGGCTTGGGAATCAATAGTCTTGTTCCTACTGCACTTAAAGCTATTGCATGCAGCTTATATATTGAACTCAGCTTATATTGAACTCAGTTTCATAACCCAGGTAATAGATATGAGTATTACAAGGTTGTAGGCAAACACTGCTCTCACCTTCAACGCGTTTCACCCTAATAATGGGCATTATCAAGATAAGTTTCAACAGTGTATATAGCTCCTTATAAAAGTGGCTCTGTCTTCCTTATTGGTTGGTCACTTGATCTCATTTAAGCTGGTATTTCAATGTTCCCAATATATATACACCTCTTGCACTTTCAATTAAATTTAAAGGTAGTTATTCTGATAAGTGTATTGACAATCACGGAATTACAGTTATATCACCCCCAATTGTACAGTAATCAACTATAAAATAAAATAAATCAAAATGGAGTAAAATAAATTAATGACAGGATAATGAAAAATTAATGTAAATTATACATATAATGAAGATAATAATAAAAACAATAATAAAACTAAAGTAAACTATAAAACTTTTACTAGGGTTATTACAGAATATACTCGCTTTTGTGTTTGTGATGTTTCTACTGATCTAATAAGGAAGGAGTTAGATTTTGGGGGAGTGGTGTGATACCTGAGGTCTAGCGCAATACTCTGTATCTTTTCTTATGTATAGTTATCCTTCCCTAGTATTTGCAGCAATATTTCTTACTGTGATGGAGGATGTATTTGATTTTAGAGATAGGATCATCAAAGAATTATAAGAGGATAATGAGTGGTAATCCTCAGATAATAGCAACACTTTAGATAATTTGAATGATCTTATGAGAAACCTAGAGAAAGCACTAACTAGAGAGTTGAAACAAAAAATGGAACTGGTATTCCTTAACAGATATACTTCTATAGGTCTGATCCCTAGAGGACTTAAATTCAATAAGACATGAATGTTCGCTTTAAGTAGTATATTGCAAACTGAATGGGATAGTGTGTTAACTAAAGCATCAAATGACTTAATTGATATTCTGAAAAGATCAAGGAAAGAAACTTATTTCAGAAATTTCAGAAATAAAAGAGAAATTAAAAGAAGGGAAACTGGAGATGGTTTATAGGGAAAGACAAAAGGTAACGATAGAAAGATTAGACACATTAAATAAAGAGCTACTGAAAACTAAAAGTAAGAAATTAGAAAGGGATCTAGTAGAATCAAATAGTGTCAGTAATTTAGGTAATATGACTAAAAGGGATCTGGAAATTAACCTTAAAGGGACAGTCTACTCCAAAATTGTTATTGTTAATAAATATAGATAATACCTTCATTACCCATTCCCCAGTTTTGCACAGCCAACATGGTTATATTAATATATGTTTAACCTCTGTGATTACCTTGTATCTAAGCCTCTTTTGACAGGTCCCTGATCACATGGCTATTTATTTATTATCTATTGACTTGCATTTTAGCAAATTAGTGCAGTGTCAGTCACAACTCCACGGCGTGGGCACAATGATATCTATATAGTCTCTTGTGAAATGCTAAAAAAAAGGCATGTGATAAAAAGCTGTCTGTAGTAGATTAGAAACAGACAGAAATTTAGAGATTTAAATGTTCTAAAGTATATTAATATAACAATGTTAGTTGTACAAAGCTGGGGAATGGGTAGTAAAGGTGTTATATATCTTTTTAAACAATAACAATTTTGGTTTTGACTGTCCCTTTAAATATGATACAAAGTTCAATGAAGGAAATGTACCTTGGATTGAAGTTAATTCAAAACTAAAAAAAGAAAGTAAGACATGTAGATTATGAGAGGATATGGTCTCAAAGGTCGTATAGGGAAAATGACAAAACCCCGGAAAATGGCGCCTCTATCTATTGCTTTTATTTATATTTAGAAAATAAGAAGTGGCCTACATATAATGAACCAGGAAGGTACTATAATAGAGATAGACCTAGACAAATGAGATACTATAATGATTCCCCAAGAGAAAGACCTATTAAAAGCTGGGGAAAGCAATAGAGGGAAAGGAGGAATTGGGAGATTCCACTAAGGAATAGATTTAGACCCCTTAACGTTAAGTATCATACTAATACTAGACCCACAGCCCAAAGTCCTTTGAGAGAGGGCACGTACATGGAGTATTAACAAGAATGAAAAAGAAACACACACCACACAACAGAAAAAATAGAACACTAGAGGAAAGAGGGGAAGTGGAATTAGAAAACGAAGCAAAAGAGGTGGAGATTGGAGATAACAATCAATGGATTTTTAATATCAGTAAGGTGACATTGAAGGAGGAGGAGAAAAGGATCCTTAATGTAGGCCTCTCTTTTGCCACAACAATGAGAGTGGATACATTTAATACACATATTCATGTCAAAAAATATGTTCCGAACCTCACTCTAAGAAGACAGTATCTTGAAAGACCATACAGTGGACCCATGATTACAACTAGTCAACTAAATGAAAGTTTTATAAATACCAATTTAAAACCACATTCCATCTTCTACCCCACCTATGCAAGAGGTAGTAATTTAGTGACTTTTGAAAAAAATGGTATTAGAAGATTTAAAGAAATGTAAACAATCAAAATATGTTCTTAATAACCTTAGTAAGAAAGAAAGAAATATTTTGGAAAATCTGCAGAGAAATAAGCCGTGGACATGGATAAATATATACAAGAAGCCTATAGACTTTTAGGTGATGGAAAGAATTATAAAAAAAATGGATTTTAATCCAACAAATCATTTAAAAAAAAAAATGAAATTGTATATTGGCTGAGGGAAAGAGGATTGGAGTTCTAAATGAAAATGAGTTCTCTTTTCTAACACTGACGTTCCCTAGAATACCAATCTATTTCCTCCCTAAGATCCATAAGAGTTCAGAGAATGCTCCAGGGAGGCCAATAATATCAGGCATTGTGTTGCTAACGTCTAATCTATCCTAGTTCGTAGATAAATATTTACAGAAATACGTTAAGGGGCTTAATTCATACGCATGTTCTTAAAATACATAATTTATCCTTATTTTGATGTGACATCGTTGTATACCATCATAGATGATAAATTAGGAATTGATGCAGTAAGAAATTATCTTGAAAAAGATGGAAAGATAAAGAAAGAACAAAAAGTGTTTTTTTGCAAAGTATTAGCTTTATATTAGAACACAATTATTTTTTCTTTGATGGAAACTATTACTTGCAAGTTGAGGGAACAGCTATGGGCACGAGGTTTACACCTAGTTATATTCAAAGGAAAAGTCCCAGATTACAAGCTCTCAAAAGCAAAGCCGTAAAATGATGTTTAATCAGTAGCAGTATATATATAATGAATAGAGAGCAACCAAAGGAGAGTAAATTTATATAATGAAAAGAGAGCAACCAAAAGAAAGCAAATGTGTCAGTAATAGTGACGGTCTTCACTGTGTGAGGTATTGGAGTGAGGTACAACCAAGGCAGTACTAATCTGTAATAAACCAGGCTAGGTGGTGGGTCTTCTTACTGGAATTTGCAGAGTAGTAACTCAGACACATCATGCTCCACAAGGAAAATGACGTACCTCCTCACCGTCCTGGTACCACACCCCCTCATCTCACAGAGTACATCAGCTCATCCAATCGGGTGTCCTCCAATTCCTCCCAGTCACAGCAGCATCACTGCAGCATCACCGTAGTCCTGACACAGTACGGCTAGCAAATACTGTTAAAATGCTCTAATATAATGAAGTGAGTCTTACAGGTGCATACAAAATATATAATCCTTGGAGTGCTCAGACCGACAGTAAAGTCCATAGCTGAAAATAAAGGAAAGTTGGTACTTCCATGTAAAATTCAAACTTCTTTTTATTGGCATAATGTGAACCAAGACGTGACACGATTAACGCATCTTATATGTTTCGGCCTTCGCCTTAATCATAGAGCATCTATGATTAAGGAGAAAGCCAAAATGCGTAGAATGCGTTAATCTTGGTTCACATTATGCCTATAAAAGAAGGAGCACCTAGTTATGCTAATCTTTTTTTTGGGTGACTGGGAAGAAAAGTTCTTTGAAGAAAACTGTATGGTGCAAACCTCATGCAATATAGAACATATATAGATAGCACTGCAGAATCTGTTGGCATTCTACAAATAACTGATAATAATAATAATAGATGATAAAAATTCTGATAGCTTGAAAAGGATCAGAATTTGATCTTATAAACCTCTTTGAGAAGATGAATATGAATACAAAAGGGATGAAGTTCACTTGCAGTCACAGTCGGTAATGTGCAGTGTTCTTATATTTGGAAATTATGATAATTAAACACAATATTGAAACGAAAACCCACTAATCAGTAACTACATTCATGGGGATAGCTGCCATTTAAAAAAATGGTAAGAGAACAGCCCTATAGGCCAATGTTTTAAGGACAAGAAAAACATGCTCACATATAGAAGACTTTGAGGAACAGGTAGCTATACTCACTGATAGATTAAATGAAAGAGTATGTGATCAAAGCAATATAGATAGAGCTGTAACAAGAGCTAGGAATACTGATAGAAAATCCCCAAGAAGGCTTCTTGGTTATAAAGTGAAGAAGGAAGAGCCAAATAACATAATAGATGTCTCATGTATCACTGATTACAGTGCAGATCATGGACAAATAAGGAGGATTATTAAAAAGCATTGGCATCTTGTAAAAAAAAAGTTTATCCAATAATAGGAGATACGATAACTCATAATGCCAAATTTATCTTTAATAGAGGGAGAAATCTTAAATCCATTTTTAGCACCAAGGGAAATGAGGAATACAAATGAGAAGAGTTATATAGATAGAGATCTGAAAGGAAATAAAATATCAGGATTTTTTCCATGTTACGCTTGTAGGGCATGTCAGTATAGCACTAAAAAAAAATCTGTTATGATACCAAACACCAGCGAGGAATCTGTTATTAAGGACATAATTAGGTGCACACAAAAGGGAGTGATGTATTCCTTACAGTGTACATGTCATTTTTTGTATTTGGGGGAAACGAAAAGGTGTCTTAGAGATCGCATTAGGGAACACTTGTGCAATATTGAAAAAGGGGATATGTGTAAGGTGGCCCACAAGTGGAGTGGTGGTGATATAGAGAAGAGACTCCTAATAAACGCCTAGATTTAGAGTTTGGCGGTAGCCGTCAAAACCAGCGTTAGGGGGTCCTAACGCTGGTTTTTACCGCCCGCTGGTATTTGGAGTCAGTCATTAAAGGGTCTAACGCTCTCTTTGCAGCCGCGACTTTTCCATACCGCAGATCCCCCTACGCCAATTGCGTATCCTATCTTTTCAATGAGATCTTTCTAACGCCGGTATTTAGAGTCGTGGCTGAAGTGAGAAAGAAAAAAACCAGGAGTTAAGAGCTTTTTGGGCTAACGCCGGTTCATAAAGCTCTTAACTACTGTGCTCTAAAGCAGTGGTTCTCAACCAAAGTGACCTCAAGGCCCGGTAAATTTTAGCTAGACATGTCCAGGGCCCTGTAGTATATATATATATATATATATATATATATATATAAATAAAGTGAGCAGCAGGGGCGGCTGATCAGCCAGGCAAAAAGGACCTGGGCCGAGGGACCAGCAAGTAGGGGGGCCCACAAATGGCATCTCGAAGCTGGAGTTTTCAGTTGCCCTATCAGTAACTAAGCAAAAAAAGTGTGGGTTTAGAGGGGCCCTGGCGGGGGTCTGTCGCTGTGAGGGCCATGGAGTGTGGGGTCTGGCCCTGGAGGTTGGGTACCCTTTCTTTGGACCTTAATGTTGGGGGTCCTGGCTCTGGAGGTTGAGGGGCCTGTTGGGGGCAGGGCAGGGAGGCTACCATGTTCATTTGCATAAAATGTAATACATTTTGGTCAGTGTGAGGCAGTGTTCCTGGGACCTTGATTGGTATCAGTCTGCCCTTGGTGTGCAGTGGGGTAAGAGTGTGCAGTGGGGGCATGACAGGCCGGGGCCCACCAGAAGGGCTATCACGGCCCGGTACTGGGCCACGGCCCGGCTGTTGAGAAACCAGGCTCTAAAGTACACTAACACCCATAAACTACCTATGTACCCCTAAACTGAGGTCCCCCCACATCGCTGCCACTATAATAATTTTTTTTAACCCATAATCTGCCGACCGCACACCGCTGCCACCTACGTTATACTTATGTACCCCTAATCTGGGGTTTAATTGTAGATAATTGTAGGTATTTTATTTAATTTATTTATTGATAGTGTAGTGTTAGGTTTAATTGTAACTTAGGTTAGGATTTATTTTACAGGTAATTTTGTAATTATTTTAACTAGGTAGCTATTAAATAGTTATTAACTATTTAATAGCTATTGTACCTGGTTAAAATAAATACAAAGTTGCCTGTAAAATAAATATTAATCCTTTAATAGCTACACTATAATTATTATTTATATTGTAGCTATATTAGGCTTTATTTTACAGGTAAGTATTTAGCTTTAAATATGAATAATTTATTTGATAAGAGTTAATTTATTTCGTTAGATTTAAATTATATTTAACTTAGGGGGGTGTTAGGGTTATGGTTAGACTTAGCTTTAGGGGTTAATACATTTATTAGAGTAGCGGCGAGTTCCGGTCGGCAGATTAGGGGTTAATACTTGAAGTTAGGTGTCGGCGATGTTAGGGAGGGCAGATTAGGGGTTAATAATTGTAAGTAGGTGGCGGCGACGTTGTGGGGGGCAGATTAGGGGTTAATAAATATAATATAGGAGTCGGCGGTGTTAGGGGCAGCAGATTAGGGGTACATAACTATAATATAGGTTGCGGCGGTGTATGGAGCGGCAGATTAGGGGTTAAAAATAATATGCAGGGGTCAGCGATAGCGGGGGCGGCAGATTAGGGGTTAATAAGTGTAAGGTTAGGGGTGTTTAGACTCGGGGTACATGTTAGGGTGTTAGGTGCAGACTTAGAAACTGTTTCCCCATAGGAAACAATGGGGCTGCGTTAAGAGCTGAACGCTGCTTTTTTGCAGGTGTTAGGTTTTTTTTCAGATCAAACTGTCCCATTGTTTCCTATGGGGGAATCGTGCACGAGCACGTTTTTGAAGCTGGCCGCGTCCGTAAGCACCGCTGGTATCGAGAGTTGCACTGGCGGTAAATTATGCTCTACGCTGCTTTTTTGGAGCCTAACGCACTGAAAATGCAGCCATTCTGTGAACTCTAAATACCAGCGGTATTTAAAAGGTGCGGGGAAAAAAAAGCATGCGTTAGCTACGTGGGTCGTTACTGACAAAACTCTAAATCTAGCCGTGAGGAAGCAGAACTTATTTATAGAATTGATACTGTATCCCAATGGTTTGAATTCTGAATTTGAATTATCCCCCTTGTTGGAATGAGGTTAAATAGATTCATGACATGGTGTATAGTGCTTGAATGTATCTCTTCTTTCAGTATATTCTGTAATAACCCTAGTCATAATTGTATAGTTTATTGTTGTTTTATTATTGTTTCATTATTATCTTAATTATACTGTATGTATAATGGATATTCGTTTTGCATTATCCTGTCATTATTTTATTTTACTCGGTTTATTTTGGTTTATTTTATTATATAGTTGATTACTGTACAATTGTGGGTAATATAATTGCAATACCTTCATTAGGGTGAAATGCGTTGAAAGAGACATCAGTGTATAACTACAACTTTGTAGTACTTATATATATAACCCAGGTTACGAAACAGAGTTCTGTTTGAGAGTCAAAGAGCAGGAGGAACGAGACTATAAATCCTCAAGCTGTATTTGGAAATTTACTTTTTATGTATGTATTTATGAATAAATAGAACATATTCAGCTATGTGAAGAACATTGGAACGTGATATATTAATAATTTCTTGTTGGGTTAGAGCACGTGAGAATATTCAATCGGGTTTGTGCACCCCCACTTTTTGCATTCCACTGACTTCTATGGGGGAATACATTAACGTGATCATGATATTCTAATTTCAGCTTTTTGTGCACTTTTGGTTAGTGTGAGGGCAAAAACGTTTTACTTTCAACTTGTAATATGCAGGCTACCTCATATGTGCAAAAAGCTTACTTCTAGCAGAGATAACACACGAAGGGGAGCGTTAAATAACGCTCAACTCATAATCTAGCTCTATATGTATAAAGTGTATACTAAAATAATCTACATGAGCGAGAAAAAATATGCGTGTGTAAGCATACATGATGTCAAATCATGAATGAATGAAAGCAATGATGATGAGATGTTAAAACATAATATGTATATAATAATCATAAGTGCCTACAGTATTTAAACTTATTGTGTTAACTTAGTTTATAGAGCATCAGCCTGTTTCTTCCAAAAATCCTATGAAGCTGATCTGGGCCAGTGAGCATTGCAAATTTCCAGCACACACCATAGAGCACATTGAGGTGTTTCTTTTATATGCGAGTACCCTGTTTCACCAGCTGCGTTGTTTGTATCCTTGTTTTGATTGATGTTTTATATCATTTTAAGTTTTAATCAAGTGTCTTGAGGTGTAGAATTTGAAAAGTCAAAACTGGCCTTGATAAGGTGTTGAAAAGTCACTTGAAGTCAACTTTAACGAGGGTCTAAACATGCAATTGTGTGTGCAGGAAATAAGCAAAAATGCACTATTGTGATTGTGTTGAATTGAAAAGTAGCTTTTTCAACCAGATAAATTGCTGAAAATAAATAAAAAGAGAGAAGCGCTCAACCTGGAAATGAACAATAGCAAAATAGCTTGTTCTATGGCTAGTTACCACCCAAGAAGCAGCCTCTTTTTGCTCAACATGTGCCTTTCACATAGAAGAACTTTCCTGAAGTATATCAGTCTGATCCTGACTTCACAGTACAGTCCACCCCTGAAATACCAGGCAATTCCTCTCTGAATGAGAGAAACAGCAAAACCCCAGACGTATGTTTTGGCCTATTGTAGGCCTCATCAGTGAGGTGCAGCCATATTCCTCTAGGCACACTGAGCAACGGGTCCACGTCTGGATTTCTGCATCACACTTAGGGAGACTTCCCTAAGTGTCATAATTTGCTTAAATAAAAAGAGAGAAGCGCTCAACGTGGGAACGACCAATAGCATAATAGCTTGTTCTATGGCTAGTTACCACCCAAGAAGCAGCCTCTTTTTGCTCAACATGTGCCTTTCACAGAGAAGAACTTTCCTGAAGTATATCAGTCTGATCCTGACTTCACAGTACAGTCCACCCCCGAAATACCAGGCAATTCCTCTCTGAATGAGAGAAACAGCAAAACCCCAGACGTACATTTCAGCCTATTGTAGGCCTCGTCAGTGAGGTGCAGCCATATCCCTCTAGGCACACTGAGCAACGGGTCCACGTCTGGATTTCTGCATCACACTTAGGGAGACTTCCCTAAGTGTCATAATTTGCATAAATAAAAAGAGAGAAGGGCTCAACCTTGGAAAGAACAACAGCATAATCGCTTGTTCAATGGCTAGTTACCACCCATGAAGCAGTCTCTTTTTGCTCAACATGTGTCCTTCACAGAGAAAAACTTTCCTGAAGCATATCAGTCTTATGTGGGAATCCAGACGTGGACCCGTTGCTCAGTGTGCCTAGAGGGATATGGCTGCACCTCACTGACGAAGCCCACAATAGGCCGAAACGTACGTCTGGGGTTTTACTGTTTTTCTTGTTCAGAGAGGGATTACTTGGTATTTCGGGGCTGGACTGTACTGTGAAGTCAGGATCAGACTGATATGCTTCAGGAAAGTTCTTCTCTGTGAAAGGCACATGTTGAGCAAAAAGAGACTGCTTCTTGGGTGGTAACTAGCCATAGAACAAGCTATTATGCTGTTGTTCATTCCCAAGTTGAGCGTTTCTCTCTTTTTTTTATGAAAATTATGACACCTAGGGGAGTCTCCCTAAGTGTGATGCAGGAATCCAGACGTGGACCTGTTGCTCAGTGTGCCTAGAGGGATATGGCTGCACCTCACTGACGAGGCCCACAAGAGGCCGAAATGATCAACTGAGGTTGCTTCTCGGGCCTTTGGCTTGGATCAAGTGCAGTTTTCTGTGCTTGGTCTTGGTCTTGGTTTGCTGCAAGGAGAACTGCTCCTTCGGCCTGGGGTCCTTTCCCTTTGGGGTTTGGGCTCCTGCTGCTATTGGGGGGGTGGCTACTCCTTAGGCGTAGAGCAACTGGGTAGTAGGGCCGTCCCCTTGGCCTTGTGGAATCGTCCCTGGACTTCAGCCACATGCTGCTTTTGGGGGGGCGCTCTGAAATCCAGCCAAAGAGGCAATAGGGCAAATATGGCTACCAATGTGCCAAATGTTCCCCATACACTTCGGGTGTTGATTTCTGAGGACTTTCGAGAGAAGATTGGTTTGGCTCATGTCCAGCAGGTGGTTTTGGAGGGTGTTTTGAAGATGCCAAGAGCAAGTTTGCATTGTGTTCAGTCATTCCCTTCAAGAGGGATTTTTTTTTTTTTTTTTTTTTTATAATAGTTTTTATTGAGGTAAGTCAAAAGACATACAGCTTATGCATTGCAACAATAAGAAATAACAACATAACATGTTACATAAACTTTGAGACATGAGGCGTATTTACACCTCGGATAGAACTCGTACCTCGTTTTTACAGAGGCCGTCATTTAGAATCAAATTGGGCAGTACAGAACAAATTTGCCCATTCTAGCGGTTATGTTACCAGGACGGCTTTAAAGTCAATAGATAGAGTCATTAGCACTGTTGAAAAAGAAGAGCAGATGTTGTAGGCACAGCGAGTGGGAAAGCAACTAAGAGATCAGGCATCACAACGTGTATTACATGGGAGTCAAGAGAGGCCGTAATAATCCAGCCACTGGCTCTCTTGGTCATCCCGTGTCTGGCTTCCTTACTTAACAGAGAGTTGGGGAAGGTCTCTAAGGGTATTTTGGTAAGGTCAGGTGTTATGTAGTCTGGTTGTGTATTTTATCAGACATGTAAGTGTCCCAAGGTTCCCAAATAAGGCAGAAATCCGTCAATTTCTTGCGTTCACCATAGACATAGGTTTCCATACTTCTGATGTAGTTCACACATTCTATTACTCCCCGCCACTTGGGGGGCTGACTTTTCTTCCAGTTTCTGGCTACCAACAGTTTGGTGGAAATGAGGATGTATATAAGTAAATTTCGTTTAATGCTAGGGAGCAAGTCCACCCCCAAATGTAGGAGCGCCATAGCCGGTTCCAGTGTTTCTACTAGCCCAAGTTTTTTGCATAGGGTTTCTACCCTTTTCCAAGTGTCTGCCAGTTTTGGGCAAGACCACCAGATGTGGGTCGGGGTGCCCCGTTCACCGCATTCTCGCCAGCACATGGGAGAGTTATCGGGATAGAGTCTTTGCAATTTAGTGGGTACTAAGTGCCATCTCGTAATGATTTTGAAATAGAGCTCATCTTCAAGAGGGATTTTTGTTGTGGCTTTCACCGATGAGCATTATTTACAGACCTGCTATCAACGGACTATTGATATGGCTGCTGCTCCAGAGTTGGTTGGCATGAAATTTGTTGCCTGTGTGCAGAGGGAGAGAAGAATCCCGGTGACAGTACATATGTACAACCCTTGGGTCACTGATGTGGAAATTCGTCTGTTTCTTTGTCGCTACTTTTATGATGTTCAAGGAGGTAGCAAGCTGAAGAATCAGTTTGGGACTTTCAATGGAAAGCGCAGGTTCTGGGTGCGGTTTGTGCCAGATGAATTAGGTATTGGTGGAAAGAAACACCCTCCACAGACTTTCGCCATTGGTGGAAATAGAGGTTTCCTATACTATGATGACATGCCTCTTTTTTGCCGTAGTTGCAACCTGTTTGGTCACATTGATGAAAATTGCCCAGGTGCCAGATGTCGAAATTGCGGTGAGGAGGATCATCTTGTTGCCCACTATAGTAAACGCCGGACCTGTGACCTGTGTGGTTCTTCAAGTCATCTGTGCAGGATGTGTCCTTTGAAGATGTTTCAAGGGCTTGATAGAGTGAAGCCTTCCTATGCTGATGTTGCAAAAAAAACATCTTCAGTTGCAGTTGAGCCATCTGTGAATGAGGAGGAGGTCTCTGATGAGGCATTGAACTCTATATTACCTCTTTTGTGTAAGAAATCTGCAGTTGGGGTCCCTGTTGGAGAGGTGTCTGATGTTCCTGTGGTTGAGAAGGTAGAGGAAGCCCAATCTCATCTTCAGGAGGTGGATCTTGCTACATCTAATGTGATAGCTGCTTCACATGTTCTTGAAGCCCTGTTGCCCAATTCTGTGGATGATACTGTTGCTGTTCCTGGGACAGAGCATGTTTCCTTCACTGAGTCATCTTGTGATGCTGCTCCTAATGCTGTTCTTGGTGAAGGGGAGAACATTGATTGGTCTGATGTTGTGTCCTCTAGTTCTGAGGAGGATATGGACACTGAAGGGAAAAAATCTGCCTCCAAGCTAAAAATAGATGTGGATTCTGATGGATGGGAAAGTCCTGATTTGAATCTTCCAGTAGTTAGGGTGCAGATCCAGATACTACAAGTGATGCTGACTCTTTAATTTCAGAGTTTCCTTCTGTCTCTACTAAAGCCTTTCCTTCTGACTCAAGCCAGTGTATAGGTGACTTTTCTGATGCCTCTTCTGTTGGTTATCTAGATAAAAGAGATGTGAACCAACTTGCTGAAGTTACTGGTTATGAGGCTGGCAAGGGGGAGCCTAGGAGGTCAGAACGTCACAGAGGCAGATTTAAAGAATCTCCTTTGAGTCCTAAGAAAAAGAAAGGAAAGAAGAAGTCCTGATGTTATTTCATTTTTTTTTTCTTTAATTTATTTTTGTGATGTTTCTGACCATTTCTTCCCTTAATGTCAGGTGTATGACAACTATAGCAAGGAGAGCTGCAATTTTTAAATTATTATCTGTATGTTCTGCTAATATTTTTTGTTTGCAGGAATGTGGTCTCTCTGAACATCCTAAATGTGCTGACTGGGAATATAGTCCTAAAGTATGGTCTTGTTCTTCTGATAGGAATGGGGGGGTGGGAGTTTTGTTTAAGGGGTTTAGTTTTTCTATCCTTAATGTAGTTCATATTGTCCCAGGTCGGGTACTTTTGGTTAGTTTTAGTTTTTGTGGGACTGTTTTTCGTTTGTTTAATGTATATGCTTCTCCAAATAGGGTAGAACGTTTGCTTGATTTTGAAACTTTAAAGTTTTTTCTGCCAGGTCGAGAGCCAACTTTTTTGGTTGGGGATTTTAATTGTATTATTAAGAATGGGGACAGAGAGGGTGGGAGTGATTGTAGGGTGGATAGCTCAGGGAAGTTTTTACTTGATTTGCTTAAATCTTTCGGTTTGAAGGATGCCTTCGGGTCTGTTTCTTTTTCAGGGGAGGGTTTTACTTTCTTTAGTGATAGTGGTGGGATAAAATCTCGAATTGATTTTTGTTTTTTATCTAAATTTTTATGTGTTGATGGTTTTTCTTTAAAGTGGATGCCCTTTACGGATCATGCCCTTTTGATGTGTAAGGTGAATTGTGATTTGAAGATCAAGTATGGTAAGGGTGTTTGGAAACTGAATGTGGATTTGTTAGAAGATGAGAAGTTTAAGCGTCAGTTTGTTTGGATGTATGAAAGGTGGTGTGAAAGAAAATGTGATTTTAGTAATGTGCTTATGTGGTGGGAATGGTTGAAGGTGGAAATAAAGAGGTTTTTTTATTAAGAAAGGCTGTGAGAAAGCTAGAATGGAAAGGGAGTTGTATGATAAATGGTATCTGAGGTTGTTGTATTTGTATGAATTGAGAAATTGTGGTATTGATGTGCATGAGGAAATTACTGAAGCAAGAAAGATAATTAAAAAGTGTATGCATGAAAAAGGAAAGAAAATTGTTTTTATGGCAAGATTGGAGAAAATGGAAAAGGATGAGTCTTGTAGTAAATATTTTTTTAAGAAAGCTTTTGAAGGAAAGACTGGTTTTGTTAGTGTTTTTGATAAGGTTGACTGTGAAGTTAATGGTACAGATGGTGTTTTGCGTGAAGTTCATGAGTTTTACAGTGAGTTGTATAAAGAAAAAACAAGAGATGTTTTATTGGAAAATGAGTTGTTGGAAAACATTGAGGTTAAGTTGGAAAAATATGATAATGATTTGTTAGAAAGGGATCTAAGTTTGGATGAGATTGCAGAGGTTGTTAGGAGTTTTAAGAATGGGAAGGTACCTGGTTGTGATGGTTTGCCTGTTGAATTTTATGCTTGTTTTTGGAATTTGATTGGGGTTGATATGTTGGATGTTTGTAAGTTTGTTTTTAGAATGAATGTTTTGCCTGTTTCAATGAGGAAAGGTTTGATTGTTTTGTTATTTAAAAAGGGTGATAAGAGAGATTTGAGGAATTGGAGGCCGATTACGTTGTTGAATGTTGACTATAAGGTTATTGCAAAGGTGTTGTCAAATAGAATGCGTGGAGTGATTGGTAAGGTTGTGGGTGAAGAGTAAGTGTGTGCTGTTCCTGGGCGTCAGATTTCTGAAAGTTTGTTGTTACTACGTGATGTACTGTGGTATGTGAGGGAGAGGGTGAGGTCTGTTGCTGTTGCTATTGTGGATTTTGAAAAAGCGTATGATAGGGTAGTGCATGATTTTATGTTTCATGTTTTAGAACGTTTAGGTTTTTCTGGTAAGATTATTGGATGGTTTAAATGTTTGTATAGTGATATTGTGAGTCAAGTCCAGGTTAATGTTTTTTTGACTGAGGAATTTTGTGTTAAATCTGGAGTGCGTCAAGGATGTCCTTTGTCTCCTGTGTTATTTGTATGTGTCATTGAGCCATTATTAACTAGTTTGAGGAAGGATAAATTAGTTAGAGGTGTGAGTGTTCCTGGTAGTAATGGAAGGTGTTTAAAATTGATTGGGTATATGGATGATGTAAGTGTGGTATGTGAGACTCAGGCTGGTTTGAGGAGGGTGAAAACTTTAGTTGAATGTTTTTGTATGGCAAGTGGTTTCAGAGTTAATTGGAATAAGTGTAAAGTTAAAGTTTTTGGTAATGATAGGGAGATTGATTCCTGTGGATGGCCTGTGACTGAAGGTGCAATTGAGGTGTTGGGTGTGAAATTTGATGTGGATTTGAAAGGCTTGGAAAGTTGGGAGAATGTTTTTGATAAAGTGAGTAGAAAACTTCAGTTTTGGTCTTTAAGGACTTTATCTTTGGAAGGAAAAATGTTAGTTATTAAATCGGTTTTGATCCCTATTATGTTATATTTGGTGTTAGTTTTTCCACCACCTGAGAGGATTCTTCAGAGAATTATGAGAGTGTTGTTTTCTTTTTTCTGGAGTTCTGGTATGGAGCGTTTGAAAAGAGATGTTGTTGTTAAGAGTAAGAATGTTGGTGGTAAGGGTTTTCCAAATGTGGAGAGATTTTTGGCTGTGAAATATGTTAGTAGGTGTGTGGTTCTGAGTGGTAAGGATAGCATGGCTGGTTGTATGGTAAAGTATGCTTGTGGAAATGTTTTAAGACGGTATGGTTTATTTGAGATTGATAGAAAGAAACCGGTATGTTTTGCTGTTCCGTGGTTTTATGTAAGGGTGGAATGTTGGATTAAAAAATATGGTTTGGAGAATGTTAGTAGGGAGATGTGGTGTGCAAACAGAATGGTGTTGAAAATGTTGGAGAAGAAGGAAGGCCTTGAGTTGATTGAGGGTTTGAATGAAAATGAATGTGTGTTGGTATGGAAAAATGTGTGTAATAAGTATTTGATGAATAGGCAGAAAGATATTAGTTGGATGAGTGTGCATAAGTGTTTGACAACAAGGGATTTTCAGAGAATGCGTCATTTAGTGGCTTCAGAAGTGTGTCCTAGAGATGGTTGTTTTCAAAGCGAGAGTGTTATTCATTTGTTTTGGAATTGTGAGTATGCTAGAGATGTTTGGAGAAGTTTGAAAAGGATGATTAAGGGTTTGACTGGAGTGCAATTTTTTACTTTTAATATGATGATGTATGGTTTGTGTGGAAGTGGTGTGGAAAAGGAGAAAGCAAGATTGATATGGTTGTTGGCATGTTGTGTGAAGGAGGTGTTGTGGGATGTGCGTAATATTTTGATTTTTAAGAAAGAGGTAGTTACTGTAGGTAACTGTGTGGGTATGATCCGTGGGAAGTTGTTTTTGTATTTTTCTTTTGATAGGAGGCGATATGGGGAATTAGATTCTGAAGGCATCTGGAAGACAAAGAAGTGGAAGGATTGGATTATTTAGGTTTTTTTTTTTTTCCTCCAGTTTGTTTTTGTCTGTATTTGAAATATGTTTAATTTTATTTTGTGTGATTATTTAAGTTTAATGTTTGCATTTTGATTTTTTTCTGATGACAAAAATTTGGGTCAATATTTCAGTTTTGTAACAAGAGATATTTTGTTTGCATTTGTTATTATGATTTTATTTTGTATATATGCATATATGATTATTTTTCTAATAAAAGAATTATGAAACATACGTCTGGGGTTTTGCTGTTTTTCACATTCAGAGAGGGATTGCCTGGTATTTCGGGGCTAGACTGTACTGTGAAGTTAGGATCAGACTGATATGCTTCAGGAAAGTTCTTCTCTGTGAAAGGCACATGTTGAGCAAAAAGAGGCTGCTTCTTGGGTGGTAACTAGCCATAGAACAAGCTATTATACTGTTGTTCGTTCCCAGGTTGAGCGCTTCTCTCTTTTTATTTATGCAAATTGCTGAAAAATCCTCCGATGGAAGGTTGACCCATATGTGTGTTTTACCTTTGAATGGGGTAAAATACATAGTTATATACAAGCAATAGGACAATATTAAAATCCGCTAAGATATTACAGCATTTTCTTTTTCCTCTTTATCTCTCTTTAAGTGATTTGCCCTGCAATGCTGATGACCCCGTGCCTTAATCCCTCAGGCAAGGCAGGTACAACACATGCATCACTTCGAATGGAACATTCTGAGCAGCTGTTATAACAATAAAATATAATGAGCCAAGAGATTTCGCAGATAGCAGAATAATGTCATCATGTAATCACTTTCTTGCTGATAGAAAGTTTGAATCTTTGATTTTCAGATAGCAGAATGAAAACTAAAATGCAAAATATGCATTGTCAATGGCAGCTAAATTGTGTTAGTGAATCAAAAGATATCCCAATAAGAAGACAGATAAAAGTCCTGCTTTACGGTGAGACTTCATTATAAGAATTCTGATTGGTGATAAGAACACAAATGCAGACAGAAGAAAGCCAATCATTGAAATGATAGTTAATAATTTGTCTCAAAGTGAACATTAATATTGTGTATTCTTTTTTTTCTTCCCCTACTGATTAAATATTTTATATCAGAATACTTTTGTAATTTAATTCTGTCACAGTCAAGCATTCACGTTTTGTTTTTTCACTTTCTAATTAGCAAAGTGCCAAAACAACAGCGGCAATAAAATGTAGAACACTGGATACAGTAATGTTTTATTGGACTCTCTCTTTGCAGCTGGGTTGAACAAATCTCATATACACCAATGCTGTATCTAAGTGTTACTAGCCCTTCAGAAGACAAAGGGTAGGGTTAGCTGAAAAATGTAAGAAAAACAATAATTACAATATTTTTGCTCAACAAGCTGAATTTGAGTTACTTTAGACCATAAAATACTTCTCGGTGATGATAAAGCCATGTAAAATGTTTTAGCTTTGAACAATGTTTTTATGCTTGCATTTGTTTATTGTTGTGTTAATCTTTTTTTTCTCGCTAGAAACTTCGGTCCAGATTACAAGTGGTGTGCTAATGCTAGAGTGGGACTCGGTAAGCAGTATCTCTGGACTGTGCTTAAATTAGCACACAACTTGGTATTACAAATACATGATAAATCAGATTTACCAGAGAAGGTTAAGCACAACTGATATTGCCCTGGCGCACACATCATTTTCAAAGGATATCCGCACTAAATAGTGCTGATATTAAATGTTGAAAGTTATGGGTTTCGCTCTATTGAAAGCCCAAAAAGTTAGACTTGAGATAATGGCCTCTATTTATCAAGGTCTGTCGGACTTGATCCGACAGACCTCGCTGAATACGGCGAGCAATACGCTCACCATTTTCAGCATTGCACCAGCAGCTCACAAGAGCTGCTGGTGCAACGCCGCCCCCTGCAGACTCACGGCCAATGGGCTGCCAGCAGGGGGGTGTCAATTAACCCGATCGTACTCGATTGGGTTGATTTCCGGCAATGTCTGTCCGCCTGCTCAGAGCAGGCAGACAGGTTATGGAGCAGCGGTCTTTGTGACCACTGCTTCATAACTGCTGTTTCTGGCGAGCCTGCAGGCTCACCAGAAACACGGGGCATCAAGCTCCGTTCGGAGCTTGATAAATATGCCCCCTAAAGTTTAGTGTAAGGGTTAAAAAAAAAGTTTCATGAAACACATGGAAAACACATTAAAATAAAGTATTACGTACATAGATAAACATTTTTAATAACAAATATAACATTTATATTGCTAAAAAGGATTTAAAAGGATTAAAAAAAGGATATAGTATATGGCAAAGTGTTTGACTAGGAAGGGTTCAATGTGTGTATGTGTATGTGTCTGTGTATATATATATATATATATATATATATATATATATATATATATATATATATATATGGAAAAATTATAAAGCACTCGCCGGATTTCAGTCAGCTGTGAAAAAAGAAGTTTATTCCTGTGACGTTTCAGGGAAGAAACACCCCTTCTTTTTTTCTACCCTGAAACATCACATGAATAAACTTCTTTTTTCACAGCTGACTGAAATCCAGCGAGTGCTTTATACTTCTTCCTTATTGACATTCTAATAGCACCCCGGTGGTTGTGGTATTTTTGGTGAGAGTGCAAACACATTGTGCCTACTTTATATATATATATATATATATATATATACACACACACACAAAACACGGAAGTGCACTCCCAGACTGGACTGGGTGCACATCCCATGACCCTGCAACATGCTCAGCCCTAAGTGCTCAATAGCACTCTTAGGAAGCTGTGCTGTCCCTAGAGTCCCAGGCAGTTAACCCCAAACACCCTGGGTGCATGGCCCATAGGGAAAATGAAAAAAAATAAATTAATACAACACACAGAGAAAGTCCAGCACTCACTGGGGTTTTTTTTTATTTTTGGGGGGGCTTTTTTATTTTGATAGAGCTATTAGATTAGGTGTAATTAGTTTAAATATAAATAATTGTATTTAATAAATGTAATTTATTTAATTGTAGTGTAAGGTTAGGTGTTAGTGTAACTCAGGTTAGGTTTTATTTTACAGGTAAATTTGTATTCATTTTAGCTAGGTAGCTAGTTAATAGTTAATAACTATTTAGTAACTAGTCTACCTAGTTAAAATAAATACAAACTTAGCTGTGAAATAAAAATAAAACCTAAACTAGATACAATGTAACTATTAATTATATTGTAGCTATTTTAGGGTTTATTTTACAGGTAAGTTTGTATTTAGTTTTAAATAGGAATTATTTAGTTAATAACAGTAATTTTTATTTAGATTTATTTTAATTATATTAAAGTTAGTGGGTGTTAGGGTTAGACTTAGGGTTAGGGGTTAATAAGTTTAGTATAGTGGCGGTGACGTTGGGGGCAGAAGATTAGGGGTTAATAAATGTAGGTAGATGGCGGAGATGTTAGGGGCGGCAGATTAGAGGTTAATAAGTGTAGGTAGGTGTCGGTGGTGTCGGGAGCAGCAGATTAGGGGTTAATAAGTGTAATATAGGTGGCGGCGTTGTTGGGGGTGGCAGATTAGGGGTTAATAAATGTAATGTAGGTGTCAGCGATGTCGGGGGCGGCAGATTAGGGGTGTTTAGACTCGGGGTTTATGTTAGGGTGTTAGGTGTAAACATAAATTTAGTTTCCCCATAGGAATCAATGGGGCTGCGTTACGGAGCTTTACGCTCCTTTATCGCAGGTGTTAGGCTTTTTTTCAGCCGGCTCTCTCCATTGATGTCTATGGGGAAATCGTGCACAAGCATGTAAAACCAGCTCACTGCAGCTCACCGCAGCGCTGGTATTGGAGTGCGGTATGGAGCTCAATTTTGCATTATGCTGAAATATTGCCTGCTAACGCCGGGTTTTTGGAAACCTGTAATTACAGCGCTGTAGGTAAGTGAGCGGTGACAATAACTTGCAAGTTAGTACCGAGCAGCTCTTACCGCAAAACTCGTAATCTAGCCGAATGTTTGTTACATCTCAACATTGAAAAATAGGAATATATAGACTAGGGGATGTAGATATAGCATTTAAAACAATGTCAGAGAGTGTGACAGATAAACAAAGTTATGTTGAGATTTTGAAAGAGAGAGTAAAAAACAGTCTAAGATTAATATAAAGATAGAGAGACTTTTATATATCTATATACATATATCTGAGAGAGAGTGGTACAGGTAAACTGATACAGATTATGATAGAGAGAATATGAAGTTATTTCAAGGAAAAGTTCAATCCGATTGGCTGATCCAATCAGCCAATCAGATTGAGCTTGCATTCTATTGGCTGTTCCGATCAGCCAATAGAATGTGAGCTCAATCTGATTGGCTGATCCAATCAGCCAATTGGATTGAACTTGAATCTGATCAGCCAATCGGAATTCGAGGGACGCCATCTTGGATGACGTCCCTTAAAGGAACCTTCATTCGTCATCTAGTCGTTGGAAGAAGAGGATGGATCCGTGCTGGAGGTCTTGAAGATCAGCCGTTCGTCATCGGATGCCGCCTGGATGAAGATGTTTGCCAGTCCGGATGTCCTCTTCTGCCCGCTTGGATCAAGACTTCAGCCGGAGGATGGATGTCTTCAGCCCCCGCTTTGGCTTGGATGAAGACATCGGAGCCAGGACGGATTGGTGTGATACCCGGTGTGGTGAAGATAAGGTAGGAAGATCTTCAGGGGCTTAGTGTTAGGTTTATTTAAGGGGGGTTTGGGTTAGATTAGGGGTATGTGGGTGGTGGGTTGTAATGTTGGGGGCGGGGGGTATTGTATGTTTTTTTTTCCAGGCAAAAGAGCTGAATTCTTTGGGGCATGCCCCGCAAATGGCCCTTTTAAGGGCTGGTAAGGTAAAAGAGCTTTTCAATTTTAATTTTAGAATAGGGTAGGGCATTTTTTTTATTTTGGGGGGCTTTATTATTTTATTAGGGGGCTTAGAGTAGGTGTAATTAGTTTAAAATTGTTGTAATATTTTTCTAATGTTTGTAAATATTTTTTTATTTTTTGTAACTTATTTTTTTTTATTTTTTATACTTTAGTTAGTTTATTTAATTGTATTTATTTGTAGGTATTGTATTTAATTAATTTATTGATAGTGTAGTGTTAGGTTTAATTGTATTTAATTGTAGGTATTTTATTTAATTAATTTATTGCTAGTGTAGTGTTAGGTTTAATTGTAACTTAGGTTAGGATTTATTTTACAGATAATTTTGTAATTATTTTAACTAGGTAGCTATTAAATAGTTATTAACTATTTAATAGCTATTGTACCTGGTTAAAATAAATACAAAGTTGCCTGTAAAATAAATATTAATCCTAAAATAGCTACAATATAATTATTATTTATATTGTAGCTATATTAGGGTTTATTTTACAGGTAAGTATTTAGCTTTAAATAGGAATAATTTATTTAATAAGAGTTAATTTATTTCGTTAGATTTAAATTATATTTAACTTAGGGGGGTGTTAGGGTTATGGTTAGACTTAGCTTTAGGGGTTAATACATTTATTAGAGTAGCGGCGAGGTCCGGTCGGCAGATTAGGGGTTAATACTTGAAGTTAGGTGTCGGCGATGTTAGGGAGGGCAGATTAGGGGTTAATACTATTTCTTATAGGGTTATTGAGGCGGGAGTGAGGCGGATTAGGGGTTAATAACTTTATTATAGTAGCGGTGAGGTCCGGTCGGCAGATTAGGGGTTAATAATTGTAGGTAGTTGGCGGCGACGTTGTGGGGGGCAGATTAGGGGTTAATAAATATAATATAGGGGTCGGCGGTGTTAGGGGAAGCAGATTAGGGGTACATAACTATAATGTAGGTTGCGGCGGTGTACGGAGCGGCAGATTAGGGGTTAAAAATAATATGCAGGGGTCAGCGATAGCGGGGGCGGCAGATTAGGGGTTAAAAAGTGTAAGGTTAGGGGTGTTTAGACTCGGGGTACATGTTAGGGTGTTAGGTGCAGACTTAGAAACTGTTTCCCCATAGGAAACAATGGGGCTGAGTTAAGAGCTGAACGCTGCTTTTTTGCAGGTGTTAGTTTTTTTTTCAGCTCAAACTGTCCCATTGTTTTCTATGGGGGAATCGTGCACAAGCACGTTTTTGAAGCTGGCCACGTCCGTAAGCACCGCTGGTATGGAGAGTTGCAGTGGCGGTAAATATGCTCTACGCTCCCTTTGTGGAGCCTAACGCACTGAAAACGCAGCCATTCTGTGAACTCTAAATACCAGCAGTATTTAAAAGGTGAGGGGGGGAAAAAAGCATGCGTTAGCTACGCGGGTCGTTACAAACAAAACTCTAAATCTAGCCGTATGTTAACCCCAGCTATTAGAAGAAATTACACTCCAAGTAGGGTATAGAAGAGATTCATAATAAAATGTTAATTCACTATAGTTCTCTCCTAGGGCCCGATCCGATATGCAGCGTTGGCCGCAAAAGCCGGCGATGACAAATTTTGTGCTGGTTTGGTATCCTATATACGGCGTAACATAGAAGTTACGCTTGTATGTTTCACCCTTCAGCCGTAGTTTTTTGGCCCATAGAGTGATATACCAAACCCGCGCAGTTTGGTATCCAATATACAGCGTAAGGACTTACGTGGCGAAAATGGAGAAATCTTACTCCATTTTCACCTTGCCACAAAATGCAGGCGTAGTAAGCCTTACGCTAAGTATTGGAGCCCCGTAACTCCCTAAACTACCTGATAAAACCTAACACCTAATGCATGCGCAATGTCTATCTACCTGTCAACCGCAATCCCCCACCACAATCCCTAATAAAGTGTTTAACCCCTAAACCGCCACTCCTGGACCCCGCCTCCACCTATATTAAATGTATTAACCCCTAATCTGACCCCCCTACACCGCCACCACCTATATTATATGTATTACCCCCTAATCTGACCCCCTTACACCGCTGCAACCTATATTAAATGTATTAACCCCTAATCTGATCCCCCTACACCGCCACCACCTATATTAAATTTATTAACCCCTAATCTGAGCCCCCTACATTGCTGCCAGCTATATTAAATTTATTAACCCCTAATCTGAGCCCCCTATACCGCCGCCACCTATATTAAATATATTAACCCTAATCTAATCCCCCTACACCGCTGCCACCTATTTTAAATATATTAACCCCTAAACCTAAGTCTAACCCTAACACCCCCTAACTTAATTATTATTTAAATAAATCTAAATAATATTAATATTATTAACTAAATTATTCCTATTTAAAATTAAATGCTTACCTATAAAATAAACCCTAAAATAGCAAAAAATTACCTGTAAAATAAATCCTAACCTAAGTTACAAATACACCTAACACTACACTATCAATAAATTAATTAAATAAACTACAATTATCTAATCTAAAATACAATTAAATACACTAAACTATATTACAAAAAACAAACAGACACTAAATTACAAAAAATAAAAAAGATTACAAGAATTTTAAGCTTAATAATCCCCCTATACCGGCGACCCGGAACCCCCCGCAACGAAATAAAGTTATTAACCCCTAAACCGCCGCTCCTAGACCCCGCCGCAACTCTTATAAATGTATTAACCCCTAAACCGCTGCTCCCGGACACCGCCGCCACCTACATTATACCTAGTAACCCCTATCCTGCCCCCCCTATACCGCCTCCACTTATAATAAATTTATTAACCCCTATCCTGCGGATCCCGGACCTCGCCGCAACTAAATAAATAGTTTAACCCCTAAATCGCCACTCCCGGACCCCGCCGCAACCTATATTAAACTTATTAACCCCTAATCTGCCCCCTACACCGTCGCCACCTATAATAAGTTTATTAACCCCTATCCTGCCCCCCCTAAACCGCCGCCACTGTAATAAAATTATTAACCCCTAAACCTAAGTCTAACACTAACCCTAACACCCCCTAACTTAAATATTAATTAAATAAATCTAAATAATATTTATCTTATTAAATAAATTAATCCTATTTAAAACTAAATACTTATCTTTAAAATAAACCCTAATATATAATTATATTGTAGCTATCTTAGGATTTATTTTTATTTTACAGGCAAACTTCAATTTATTTTAAGTAGGTACAATAGCTATTAAATAGTTATTAACTATTTAATAGCTACCTAGCTAAAATAAAGAGAAATTTACCTGTAAAATAAAAACTAACCTAAGTTACAATTACACCTAACACTACACTATACTTAAATAAATTAATCCTATTTAAAACTAAATACTTACCTGTAAAATAAACCCTAAGATAGCTACGATTTATATTTATTTTACAGGTAACTTTGTATTTATTTTAGCTAGTTAGAATAGTTATTAAATAGTTATTAACTATTTAATAACTACCTACCTAAAAGAAATACAAAATTACCTGTAAAATAAATCCTAACCTAAGTTACAATTAAACCTAACACTACACTATCATTAAATTAATTAAATAAATTAGTTACAAATAACTACAATTAAATTAAATTAAATAAAGTAACTAAAGTACAAAAAATAAAAAAAGCTGTTACAAAAAATAAAAAAAATAAGTTACAAACATTTAAAAAATATTACAACAATTTTAATCTATTTACACCTAATCTTAAGCCCCCTAATAAAATAACAAAGCCCCCCAAAATAAAAAATGCCCTACCCTATTCTAAATTAAAAAGTTACCAGCTCTTTTACCTTACCAGCCCTTATAAGGGCCTTTTGCGGGGCATGCCCCAAAGAATTCTGCTCTTTTGCCTGTAAAAGAAAAATACAACCCCCCCCAACATTAAAACCCACCACCCACATACCCCTAATCTAACCCAAACCCCCCTTAAATAAACCTAACACTACCCCCCTGAAGATCATCCTACCTTGAGTCGTCTTCAGCCAGCCAACCACCGATGGAACCGAAGAGGAGATCCGGAGCGGCAGAAGTCATCATCCAGGCGGCGCTGAAGAAGTCTTCCATCCGATGAAGTCATCATCCAGGTGGCGCTGAAGAAGTCTTCCATCCGATAGAAGTCTTCATCCAGGCGGCGTCTTCAATCTTCATCCATCCGGAGCGGAGCCATCTTCAGACGAGCCGACGCGGAGCCATCCTCTTTTTCCCGACGACTAACGAGGAATGGATATTCCTTTAAGGAACGTCATCCAAGATGGCGTCCCTTCAATTCCGATTGGCTGATAGGATTCTATCAGCCAATCGGAATTAAGGTAGGAAAAATCTGATTGGCTGATTGAATCAGCCAATCAGATTGAAGTTCAATCCGATTGGCTGATCCAATCAGCCAATCAGATTGAGCTTGCATTCTATTGGCTGATCGGAACAGCCAATAGAATGCGAGCTCAATCTGATTGGCTGATTGGACCAGCCAATCGGATTGAACTTCAATCTGATTGGCTGAATCAATCAGCCAATCAGATTTTTACTACCTTAATTCCGATTCATCGGATGGAAGACTTCTTCAGCACCGCCTGGATGATGACTTCTGCCGCTCCGGATCTCCTCTTCGGTTCCATCGGTGGTCGGCTGGCTGAAGACGACTCAAGGTAGGATGATCTTCAGGGGGGTAGTGTTAGGTTTTTTTAAGGGGGGTTTGGGTTAGATTAGGGGTATGTGGGTGGTGGGTTTTAATGTTGGGGGGGTTGTATTTTTCTTTTACAGGCAAAAGAGCAGAATTCTTTGGGGCATGCCCCGCAAAAGGCCCTTTTAAGGGCTGGTAAGGTAAAAGAGCTGGTAACTTTTTAATTTAGAATAGGGTAGGGCATTTTTTATTTTGGGGGGCTTTGTTATTTTATTAGGGGGCTTAGATTAGGTGTAAATAGATTAAAATTGTTGTAATATTATTTAAATGTTTGTAACTTATTTTTTTATTTTTTGTAACTTAGCTTTTTTTATTTTTTGTACTTTAGTTAGTTTATTTAATTTAATTTAATTGTAGTTATTTGTAACTAATTTATTTAATTAATTTAATGATAGTGTAGTGTTAGGTTTAATTGTAACTTAGGTTAGGATTTATTTTACAGGTAATTTTGTATTTCTTTTAGCTAGGTAGTTATTAAATAGTTAATAACTATTTAATAACTATTCTAACTAGCTAAAATAAATACAAAGTTACCTGTAAAATAAATATAAATCCTAAAATAGCTACAATGTAATTATTAATTATATTGTAGCTATCTTAGGGTTTATTTTACAGGTAAGTATTTAGTTTTAAATAGGATTAATTTATTTAAGTATAGTGTAGTGTTAGGTGTAATTGTAACTTAGGTTAGTTTTTATTTTACAGGTAAATTTATCTTTATTTTAGCTAGGTAGCTATTAAATAGTTAATAACTATTTAATAGCTATTGTACCTAGTTAAAATAAATTGAAAGATGCCTGTAAAATAAAAATAAAATCCTAAAATAGCTACAATATAATTATTATTTATATTGTAGCTATATTAGGGTTTATTTTAAAGGTATTTAGTTTTAAATAGGATTAATTTATTTAATAAGATAAATATTATTTAGATTTATTTAATTAGGGGGGTGTTAGGGTTAGTGTTAGACTTAGGTTTAGAGGTTAATAATTTTATTACAGTGGCGGCGGTGTAGGGGGGGCAGGATAGGGGTTAATAAACTTATTATAGGTGGCAACGGTGTGGGGGGGCAGGATAGGGGTTAATAAAGTTATTATAGGTGGCAACAGTGTGGGGGGGCAGGATAGGGGTTAATAAAGTTATTATAGGTGGCGACATTGTAGGGGGGGCAGGATAGGGGTTAATAAACTTATTATAGGTGGCGACGGTGTAGGGGGGGCAGGATAGGGGTTAATAAACTTATTATAGGTGGTGCCAGTGTAGGGGGGGCAGATTAGGGGTTAATAAGTTTAATATAGGTTGCAGCGGGGTCCGGGAGCGGCGGTTTAGGGGTAAACTATTTATTTAGTTGCGGCGAGGTCTGGGATCGGCAGGATAGTGGTTAATAACTTTATTATAGGTGGCGACGGTATGGGGGGGCAGGATAGGGGTTAATAGGTATCATGTAGGTGGCGGCGGGGTCTGGGAGCGGCAGTTTAGGGGTTAATACATATATTATAGTTGCGGTGGGCTCCGTGAGCGGCGGTTTAGCGGGTAATACATTTATTTAGTTGCGGCGGTGTAGGGTGGACAGATTAGGGGTGTTTAGACTCGGGGTACATGTTAGGGTGTTAGGTGTAGACAGCTCCCATAGGAATTAATCAGCAGCGAACATGAACTTTCGCTATGGTCAGACTCCCATTGATTCCTATGGGATCAGCCAGGCCGGAAAAGTGCCCAGCGTACCTGCTACTTTTTTGATAACTAGCAAAAGTAGTCAGATAGTGCCGCACTTGTGTGCGGAACATCTGGAGTGATGTAAGAATCGATCTGTGTCGGACTGAGTCCGGCGGATCGAAGCTTACGTCACAAAATTCTACTTTTGCCGGTATCTAGGGCTTGATAACTAAGGCGAATCAGCCTCGCCACAAATACGCTGCGGAATTCCAGCGTATTTGAGGTTGACGGCTTGATAACTAGGCCCCTATAGCTCAAGCTGATCAGAAGGATATATTTTTTACTAGATATTTCACCCCTGCAAGCTAATCCGGAGCATTGAGGTCTAAGTCAGGCTCCTTACTGAGCGGTTCTCAACACCCCCCCCCGGTAAATATACAGGCTGGGTATTCCAGCGTATTTGAGGTTGACGGCTGGATAACTAGGGGCCAATGTCTCTATATAAAAGTGTTTGGTATTCCAGGTTGTTTTACCTTTCTTACGTATACAAAAATTTAACAGAATGAATATGGTCACTCAAAATATGTAATAAGCCTTGAAAATCTGCTTATGCAAGTTCATACAAACTTTGATAAAAATGGTTCTATTCTATATAAAACTTGCAACACATATAAACATGAAATTAAAGATATGAAGTGCTCTTGAAGAAAAGTTTTTTTTTGCAACAGACAATGTTCCTTTCTATTTAACTTCCCCACCCCCACACACCCATAAATATTTAATGTGATGATTTGCAGCCATTTTGCTTTGCTGATATCTAAACTTCTAAATATCAAATGTGGTGCACACATTTCTTGTCTTACTCATATATAACTAAGGCATTTTGTAATTCCCAGATTGATGTTTCATATGTTCCTATATGTTCATATATGTCAGTCAGACAGAGATGTTCCTGGCTAGATTAGAATGAAAGCACATTGGAAACTAGTAGGTGTCTCCTTACATACATATGGCTCATGTTTGTCTCTTGGCAGGAAATTACATGTGATTGTTTTCAGATCAAATGCTAAGTTTTTTGAGGATATGGTATTCTAGGCACTTGACATCATTTCTTTTATTGATTTAAAGGTTTATCTCAGAAATGATTACCCAGCGGGTAATATTGTTCAATTATACAAAGCAATTAGTCAGAAAACCAAACACTGGACAAACTCTAAATTTATTGATGTAAACACTGCAGTGTATCGATGATTCATCATATTGTGTTTTTTTAAACTAATGAATATAGAGAAAGCTGAAGTTCACTTATATTCTTGGACTTTTATTTATTCTATAGAGAAGAGTGTAGCTTAAAACCTTATTATTAATAAACTTTTTATTTGAATGGTAAACTGTTTTGGAGACTTTACTTTTTACTTTTATCTTCACATTTGATTAGTTCTCTTATTATTCTTTGTTGAAAGCTAAACCTAGGTAGGCTCATATTCTTATTTCTAAACCATTGAAGGCTGTCTCTTATCGCATTTTGACATTTTTGTAAAGTTAGACAGTGCTATTTCATGTGTGCCATATAGATAACATTGTGTTCACTCATGTGGAGTTACCTAGGAGTCAGCATTGATTGGCTAAAATGCAGGCCTGGCAAAAGAACTGAAACAAGGGGGCAGTCTGCAGAGGCTTAGATACAAGGTAATCACAGAGGTAAAAAGTACAATAATATAACTGTGTTGGTTATGCAAAACTGGGGAATGGGTAATAAAGGGATTATCTATCTTTTTAAACAATAACAATTCTGGAGTTGAAATTGAATTGACATAGCCCTCTCTAAACAAGCACAGAGCATAAGTGCAGGTTATACATTGGCTGTTTTTTATGTCAAGATTAGTGATGTTGCAAACCTAAAAATTTGGGTTCGCGAACGGCGAACGCGAACTTCCACAACTGTTCGCGAACGGGCGAACCGGGCGAACCGCCATAGACTTCAATAGGCAGGCAAATTTTAAAACCCACAGGTACTCTTTCTGGCCACAATAGTCATGGAAAAGTTGTTTCAAGGGGACTAACACCTGGACTGTGGCATGCCGGAGGGGGATCCATGGCAAAACTCCCATGGAAAATTAAATAGTTGATGCAGAGTCTGGTTTTAAGCCATAAAGGGCATAAATCACCTAACATTCCTAAATTGTTTGGAATAACGTGCTTTAAAACATCAGGTATGATGTTGTATCAATCAGGTAGTGTAAGGGTTGCGCCCGCTTCACAGTGACAGACCAAACTCCCCGTTTAAAGGGACAGTCTACACCAGAATTTTTATTGTTTTAAAAGATAGATAATCCCTTTATTACCCATTTCCCAGTTTTGCATAACTAACATATTTATAATAATATACTTTTAACCTCTGTGATTATCTTGTATCTAAGCCTCTGCAAACTGCCCCTTTTTTCAGTTCTTTTGACAGACTTGCAGTCTAGCCAATCAGTGCCTGCTCCCAGATAACTTCTTGTGCACGAGCACAGTGTTATCTATATGAAATACGTGAACTAACACACTCTAGTGGTGAAAAACTGTTAAAATGCAATCTGAAAGAGGTGGGCTTCAAGGTCTAAGAAATTAGCATATGAACCTCCTAGGTTAAGCTTTCAACTAAGAATACCAAGAGAACAAAGCAAAATTGGTAATAAAAGTAAATTGGAAAATTGTTTAAAATTACATGCTCTATCTGAATCATGAAAGTTTATTTTGGCCTAGACTGTCCCTTTAACGCACCGCAAACAACCGCAAACAGTCCATTTGCACAACCGCAAACTCCCCATTTGCACAAGGTTGGATACCAAGCTAGCCATGTCCCGTTCCTTGTCCTCACTGATGTCATTGAAGGTCTCTTCCTCCACCCAGCCACGTACAACACCAAGGGTCCCCGAAAGGTGACAACAAGCCCCCTGGGACGCCTGCTGTGTTTGGTCTTCCACCTCCTCAAAGCCACCTTCCTCCTCTGACTCCTCTTCTTCAGACTCCTCTCTCTGCGTTGCCTCTCTCTGCGTTATTATAAGGTGTGTTAAGTAGTACTATTCCTATCAGTTTAATCCCTGTTACGTCCCCTATCAGGGGACTTGTATATGGCATCGATTTTAGGAACCAGGAGATGGAAAAAGATGCTTGGTCGGTCCTCCTACTTCAAATTTGGGGCACTGCGCGTGCAATCTAATGTGCCAACAGATAGGAGTGGTGTGTTAAGTAGTACTATTCTTATCAGTTTAATCCCTGTTACGTCCCCTATCAGGGGACGTGTATATGGCATAGATTTTAGGAACTGGGAGATGGAAAAAGATGCTTGGTCAGTCCTCCTACTTCAAATTTGGGGCACTGCGCGTGCAATCTAATGTGCCACCAGATAGGAGTGGTGTGTTAAGTAGTACTATTCTTTTTTTTTTTTTTTTTTTTTTTTTATATTTTATGTCTTTATTGAGTTTTCATAAAGTACAATATTCACAGATCAATGGGTACAACATTTCCATGAAATATTCCAATCTCAACAAATTGTCCAATGCTGTCTTGCGACTGTACTTGTAATACAGTATCTAATCAATATTAGTCCATATTTTTTAAAGTAAACTATATCATTCAGCCATAGGTACTTCTAATATTGCTTGACGGAACATCCATCAAAAAAAACACTTTACTAACACAGATTAGTCTAACATTAACAACAAACTAAAAGAAAATAAAAAGACAAAACAGAACAAAACAATTACTTGCAGTCTTTAAATCATTTCAGTGTTGTACAGGTGGTCAGAAGGTATCTCGTCACTACCTTAAAATATACTTGCTAGATTCCATTTATGTTTCACCTTTCGTCTTATAGGTTACCTAAAGTTTCGATTATAGATTCCTACAATTATAATAGTTGTTATTATTATATTGAGCCTTCTCTTTATTACCATTCAAGTACCTACATACGATTCCCAGTAAAACATCATATCATAATACATGTTCAATTTATTTGTTTTGAGATAGAAGTATCTTTCCATCATTAGTGCTTCTTTAACTTTTTCCCTCCAGGATTCTATTGTGGGGACTCTATCAGACCTCCATGCAGAGGCTATGAGCTGTTTGGCTGCGTTTAGCATTACACTTATAACATTTTTCTTAATAACACATTGGACCTCTTTCAGCATATTGAATAAACATACTAGTGGGTTATATGGTATATTAGAGGACGTGGCACCATTGATTTCTTCAACAATTTTTATCCAGTAGTTTTTAATCTTTCCACAGGACCACCAGATATGACCCGTATTACCTATATCTTGCCTACATCTCCAGCATTTCTCATTAGCAGTGTTAAATAAATGCTTCATTCTATTTGGGGTCAAGTACCACCTGAACAGTATTTTGTAATTTGTTTCTAGTGCATGTGTGGTATGAGTAGAGTGGGCTATATTATGAAAAATCTCATTCCACGTCTTTGGGCTTAACTTCCCTAGTAATTCCCTCTCCCACCCTTTTACGAAGTTATGTGGTTTTGGGGTTGTTGCTTCCAGCAGTAGTTTGTAAATAAGGGAAATTATCCCTTTTTGTGGTATATTGGAGATGCACATCTGCTCAAAAGGTGTCAACTGCCTCAGCAGTTTGGCTTTGTCTCTGTGGGTCATAATATAATGATTTACCTGGTGGTACCTAAGCCAATTATTAAAGAAACCGTCTCCCACCTCTTGTAATTCTATCCTCGGTACTATTTTCCCTGAGTTGGTTATAAGTGTTATGGGAATGTAGTCCTTCAGACTATGAACGTTATTTAGGTGATGTCCTTGTCCTTCTTTGAATTCAGGATTCATCAAGATTGGAGTTAGGGGCGAGTATGTGCTAGAAACTCCATTATAGTTATCTCGTATATGTTTCCAGTCTGATAAGGAGCTTGAAACAGTCTGTGTGGTGTTATTCTGTAATTTAGGTATGGAATTAGGGAGCCAACACACACTCCCTAATTGTGATACATTACTGATATCTTTTTCTATTTGGATCCAGTGTTTTGGTTCATCTAAGTTATGTCTACTCCATTCTACTACTCTCTGTAGTGATATGGCCTGTTTGTATAGTGTTATATTGGGTACTCGTAGGCCCCCCATATATTTATTAGCATACAATGAGAATTTATTTACCCTTGCAGGTTTTGTTTTCCATATGAAATTAAGTATCACTCTTTGCATTTTTTGTAGGTATGTTTGGGTATGTGGAAGTGGTAGCGTCTGTAGAATGTATAAAATTTTTGGTAAGAGTACCATCTTCACTGTGCTTATTCTCCCTACCCACGATATATTTTTAGATAACCAGGACGAGGCCTGGTTAGAAATACTATGTAGTAGTTTGGAGTAGTTAAATGTACGAATTAAATCTACGTTATGCAGCAAGTATATACCTAGATATTTGATATGTTTCTGTTGGATCGCAAAAGGACTGTTCGTTTTAATTGTGGTCAGGTCTGTAGGGGATATATGTAGGGGTAGTAGCTCTGATTTACTAGGATTCACTAGGAAATTTGATACTTCTCCATATTTCAGCATCTCTGATTGCACCGTGGAGAGAGATTCCAAAGGATATGATAGAGACAATAAAACATCGTCAGCGAACATAGATAATTTGTATTCCCTATTTTTAATGTTTATGCCCTTTATGTTAGTATTTGATCGAATTCTACTAGCTAGTGTTTCTAGGGATAGGATAAATAAGAGTGGGGATAGCGGGCACCCCTGACGTGTGCCATTTCGTATTTCAAATTGATCAGAAAGTGTACCATTTATTCTAATCTGGGCGGTGGGAAAGGAGTATAAGGCCATGATTTTATTTATAAATGGAGTGGGAAGATTAAATTTATTTAGGGTTGTCTGTAGAAAGGTCCAATCTAGTCTATCGAACGCTTTCTCAGCGTCTGTGGATAGTAATAATGAAGGGATTTTGTTTGTATTAATATATTCTAAGATATTTAATAATTTAACAGTATTGTCCTTGGCCTCTCTCCGCGGTACAAAACCGACCTGATCTGGGGATATTAGGGTGGGAAGCAATTTATTGAGTCTAGATGCCAGCACTTTAGCAAGTATTTTCAAATCTATATTCAGCAATGATATTGGTCGATAATTTGCTGGGGTATCTGGTTTCCTACCTGGTTTGGGGAGGACGGTAATATAAGCCTGAAGCATGGTATCTGGCAATGTACCTCCATTATCGATCTGATCAAATGTGTTTAATAAATGAGGTGTCAATAAGTGGGAGAATGTTTTGTAATATGATCCAGAGAATCCATCTGGGCCTGGTGCTTTTTCGGGTTTTAGTGATTTAATCGCTAATGTTATCTCTTTATTGCTTATGGGGGCTTGTAACATTTCTCTATCTTCTTCAGATACTTCCGGGACTTGGACATTTTCTAAGTATTCCAAACATTTAATCTCATGGTCCGGGTGTGCTCTCTTAGGGAAGAGGTTATATAGAGCATGATAATAATTTTTAAAGGCATCTGCTATTTTCTTTGTGTCCTCAACTTTCTCTCCTGTAGATGTTTTAATGGAATGTATGCAATTTTTTGCTTGTCTAGATTTAAGTAGTCTAGCTAGCTGCCTTCCTGGTTTGTTGGCTTCATAGTAGTATTTCTGTTTAAGTTTAAGTGCAATCGACTGTGCTTTTATATGCAAGTGTGACAACATTTTGGCTCTGTAGAATTTTAATTGTTGAAAGGTCTGTTCGTCTTGTGGGTGTAGTTTATGTATGTATTCTAGTTGTTCGATCTCTTTAGCTATATGGGTATATTCTTCTCTTTGTTTTTTGATCTTATTAGCCCTAATTTTAATTAGTGTCCCCCTTATAACGCTCTTATGAGCTTCCCACACCATAGCTAGTGCTACGTCCTCAGTAACATTATGTGTAAAAAATTCTTGAATTTCTTTCTCTAAGGTATCGCACACCACTGGGTCAAGTAGTAGAGTTTCATCTAGTCTCCATGTGAAATCTCTTATGGGTGCTGAAGGCCAAGAAACAGAGCATCTAACCATAGAATGGTCGGACCACGCCGTATGTGTAATGCTTGATACTGTTGCATTCGATAATGTTAAATGGTCCAGGAGAATGAAGTCAATTCTCGAATAGGATTTGTTGGGATTGGAGAAAAAGGTATAGTCCCTTCTATCAGGATTAGCAACTCTCCATGGGTCATGCAGCCCGAATGCTTTTAAGAAGTGCCAGAGCGACTTCATTGTGTTTTTTGCAATGTGTATACTTGTGTTTGAACTATCTAATGAAGGGTTAATTGGTAAGTTAAAGTCCCCCATTACTATTAACTGTCCTTTCTGTATGTCTTGTATAAGAGGGATTATGGATTTAAAAAAGACAGCCTGTTTATGATTGGGCGCATAGATATTTACTATTGTTACTATTTTGTTATAAAGAATCCCTCTGATGGCAAGGAATCTGCCTTCCCCATCTTTTTTCTGCTCCAACAATTTAAATGGGATGGAATTATGTATAAGGATGCTTACACCATTAATCTTTTTTTTGGTATGTGTACTATGATAGTGTTGGGAGAAGCCATTATACATATATTTAGGAATGGATCCTCTTTTGAAGTGAGTTTCTTGTAATCCAATTATTCCCCCCCCTTTTTGTCCTAAATCTCTAAGGGCTAACGATCTCTTATGGGGAATGTTGAAACCTTTTACATTTTGTGTTATAATTTGTATACATGGATCAGTCATTCAGTTACCTTTGACGCCCTTCCTCCACTCCAACATGACACAGTTACCTGAGTGTTTGTTTGTTTCATGAAACGATTCTGCAAGAAAAAATCCTAATACAAAACTAACAATAAGAACTATAACAAAAACATAACAAACTTTTACCCTCCATACACAAAGGGAAATGACTAATAGATCCCTATATGGAATCGATTAGCCCACAGAAAACTTAACAGATTTTTAAGTCTGTTTAGACCAATTCTCATATTTAAAATAACTATAGAGACTGTTACATTCTGTATTTTAGATTACACATTCTTTTTTTTTTTTTTTTTTTTTCTTTTTTTTAACCAATAAAGGATACTTAATATGTCCACCTTCAGCCTACTTGGGCTCTAGTATCTTTAGACGAGTGGTTTTTAGCTCTTTTATTTCTAGCTGTTTGCCATTCACCTCTTTGTGGTAGTGGCAAGCCACGATGGTCAGAAGGAGGCAAAGAGTCTTGTACAGTATCTGGGTGCAATATAGGTGCAGGTATTTCCAATTTTCTGCAACAGTCCTCAATTTCCTCCGTTGAAGTGCAGGTTGCTCTTCTGTTTTTCCATATTACAATTAGCTGAAATGGGTGCCCCCATCTATAGGTAATATTTCTGGCTTGCAGGTGTTTCGTAAGTGGGGAGAGTTCTTTTCTTTTGGCGATAGTTCTGCTTGATAGATCAGCAAAAAACTGAAGGGTAACTCCGTCCTTTTGAATAGGACGCTTCTCTCTTGCTGCTGACATGAGTTGCTCTTTGATTTGATATTTTGAAACTCTAACAATTACATCTCTAGGTGGTGCATTTTCAGAGGGCTTAGGCCTCAGGGCCCTGTGTGCTCTATCCATCTCTACTGTTGATGTATCTGTGGGATCTCTGAGTTGTGAGAAAAGAGATTGAAGGTATTCGGGGAGAGTTGAGGCATCTATGTCTTCTGGGATACCTCGTATCCTAATATTATGTCGTCTGGATCGGTTCTCTAAGTCCTCAAGTTTGTCCTCCAACATTCTTACTGTTTGATCTTGATGGTTTATCTGCATGTTTACTTTTGTTAGACAGGCATCATGTTCCAGTATAGTGTCTTCAATAGTATTTACTCTACTGCCAATTTCCCCAATATCTTTCTTCAGTTCAGAAATTTCATCTTTTATGCATTGTTTTACCTGAGTTATCAGGCTAGAAAAATCCTGCTTTGAAGGTATGGAAGAAATCACAGACTGTGGGATAGTTAGCATATTGTCTTCTTCTTCAGACCCCGATTCTGCTGAACTAGATGAGAGTTGTGGTCTAATTGAACCAGATGCTGAGCTTTTTGATAGGGATGGTGCTACTGTTTTAAAGTAGCTGTCCATTGATGGATTCCCCTGGCTTCCTTCTTTGGTCTGTTTCCCCTTCAGTGTGCTCTTCCTGGGGCACATCCTTACTATAGTGGTTTATTTTAAAAGGTAGTATGTTAGAGTTTTAGCAAATTGCGTTTGTTTTTTATCGCTTTGTTGCTATGTCTATAGATAGAAATCTCAAAAGTGTCCCAGAATCTCTTCTCCTGTAACAGACAGGGAGCAGTGAACTATAGATTCAGCTTTTTTTTAATTGTATTTTGTCATAGAGCTATTAGGGTTCTTTATCCCTTTGTAACACTGTTAGTTAGTCATATTCTCTAGCTTCTTATTTATGTTCCATAGCATATTGGTTAACAGAATAATAATGCACCATGTGGCGTTTCAACTTTTACAAATGACTGTCTGATGCTGTCTGCGGCGATATGCAAAATACACATGCTATTTATTGTGCCTTGTTAATAGCCTGTTTGTAGTGTCACGAAGCACGGATAGAGCCTCTCATAAGCCAAAACTCCTCTTGCCTTGATGACTGTGTAGCCTTTCCTTTATTTCTCTTTAACACATAGCTGTGGCGTTATTCATACTCTGCCATGTGGCCTGCTATATGAGCTGTAACTGTGTCTCTTAAAATTGCGGCTGCGGTATAGTAGTGAACATTCCGGTATGTATGTTTAGCGTTAACCACTACCCGTCTTTTAGTATGCGTTATGCATTAGTGTTGATTGTGTATTTAAAAATGCAAGCCAGGTCCGGTCAGGCATTACCTTATATCTTCTTTGAGTGAGCTCGTGATTGCGGCCTGTCTCTGAGGTGCGTGTGTCATTCAGGATGATCCGTTGTAAGCTACCTCTCTCCTTAATTGCTCCTCATCTGATTTGTACTGCTCCGGACTTGGTTATATACCCTCAATCGATATGTAGTGGGATTAAATGCGGTCTGGCATATTGTTTTAGTCTCCTTCTGTGGGCTAATTCGTCGGAGCTCACTTACAGTGCGGCCATTACCTAGCAGAGCTGGCTCCGCCCCCAGTAGTACTATTCTTATCAGTTTAATCCCTGTTACGTCCCCTATCAGGTACAGATATAGACTTATCTAGTTCGTAGGATAGCCCTATGCTTGTCCCATGCATTTTTAAAGTCCCCCACAGTGTTTGTTGCTACTACCTCTTGAGGAAGTTTATTCCATAAATCAATCACTCTTTCTGTAAAGAAGTGCTTCCTCAAATTACTTCTGAATCTACTACCCTTTAGCTTGAGCTCATGACCCCTTGTTCTTGAATTTTCCATTTTATGTAAAATACCCACAGCCTCAGTTTTACTAAACCCTTTAATGTACTTGAAAGTTGCTATCATATCACCTCTTTCCCTTCTCTCCTCTAAGCTATACATATTTAGGTCATTGAGCCTATCCTGGTAAGTTTTATTTTTTAGACCATGTACCATTTTGGTAGCCCTCCTTTGCACAGATTCAAGTTTGTTAATATCCTTCTGAAGATATGGTCTCCAGAACTGCACACAATACTCAAGATGAGGCCTAACTAATGATCTATAAAGTGGCATAAGAACCTTACTATTTCTGCTGCAAATACCTCTACCAATACATCCAAGCATTCTGCTAGCCTTACTCGCTGCATTACTACATTGTTTACTAAGTTTTAAATCATCTGAAATAATAATTCCCAAGTCCTGTTCCTCGTCTGTAACAGTCAGTAAAGTGTCATTGAGTCTGTAATTAACATTTGGATTTTTCTTCCCTAAATGCATTATTTTACACTTTGCTGTGTTAAACTTTAGACCCCAGTCATTTGTCCAATCCTCCAATTGTTGTATATCACTTCTCATTTTGTCTACCCCCCTGGAACATCCACTCTGTTGCAAATTTTTGTATCATCTGCAAAGAGACATACTTTCCCCTGTAGCCCTTTGCTGATATCGCAGATAAATATGTTAAACAAAACAGGCCCCAGAACTGACCCCTGAGGAACACCACTAGTAACAGCCCCCTCTGCTGAATGAACTCCATTTACTAAGACACTTTGTTTTCTGTCCTTAAGCCAGCATTCCACCCAGTTCACAATTTTTGAATCTAGACCAAGGAGATATAGTTTGTGAATAAGTTTATTGTGTGGGACGGTGTCAAATGCTTTGCTGAAATCTAGATATGCTACATCAACTGCTCCTCCCTTGTCTAATACTTTTGTTACATAATCAAAGAAGTCAATTAGATTAGTCTGACATGATCTCCCTGAAGTAAAACCATGCTGATTTTGGTCCTCTAAATTGTTTGTCTTTATGTAAGTCATAATTCTTTCTTTTAAGAGGCTTTCCATTAATTTCCCTACTACTGAAGTTAAACTAACTGGCCTGTAGTTGCCAGATTCTTCTCTACTGCCCTTTTTATGAAGGGGTATTACATTTGCTATTCTCCAATCATCTGGCACAGCTCCTGTTAATAGTGACTGATTAAACAGATCAGTTAATGGGACAGTTAGCACTGATCGAAGTTCTTTTAAAACCCTTGGATGAATATTATCAGGACCCACTGCCTTTGTAACATTTATTTTTGATAATGCTAACAAAACCTCATCCTCTGTAAAAAGATTACTGTTAAGCTTGTTTCTATTTTGCGTTGCATCCCTTAATGTAGACATTGTATCTTCACAATCTTTATGAGTGGCACTGTGCACTGGCAGAAGTTGGCAGAGTAGACGCTGTAGGCCTGACACACACGCTTGCAGACAAGTAACTTCTATTCAATCTATTACAGTCAAAAAAGTGTTGTTTTTTTTAAATGTACACTACTGTTACACCAGATATGAGTTGCACTGGTGTGACACTGTGCCCTGGCAGGCAGGCACTGAAACGCACACGTGTGAAGGAAACTGACTGCTATTATTTAATACAGTCAAAAAAGTGTTTTGTTTTTTTAAATCTACACTACTGTTACACCAGATATGAGTTGCACTGGGGTGACACTGTGCCCTGGCAGGCAGGCACTGAAACGCACACGTGTGAAGGAAACTGACTGCTATTATTTCACAGTCAAAAAAGTGTTTTTTTTTTTTAAATCTACACTACTGTTACACCAGATATGATATGCACTGGGGTGACACAGTGCCCTGGCAGGCAGGCACTGAAACGCACACGTGTGAAGGAAACTGACTGCTATTATTTAACACAGTGAAAAAAGTGTTGTTTTTTTTTTAAATGTACACTACTGTTACACCAGATATGAATTGCACTGGGGTGACACTGTGCCCTGGCAGGCAGGCACTGAAACGCACACGTGTGAAGGAAACTGACTGCTATTATTTAATACAGTCAAAAAAGTGTTTTTTTTTTTAAAATCTACACTACTGTTACACCAGATATGAGTTGCACTGGGGTGACACTGTGCCCTGGCAGGCACGCACTGAAAGGCACACGTGTGAAGGAAACTGACTGCTATTATTTAACACAGTCAAAAAAGTGTTGTTTTTTTTAAATGTACACTACTGTTACACCAGATATGAGTTGCACTGGGGTGACACTGTGCCCTGGCAGGCAGGCAGGCACTGAAACGCACACGTGTGAAGGAAACTGACTGCTATTATTTAACACAGTCAAAAAAGTTTTTTTTTTTTTTTTTAAATCTACACTACTGTTACACCAGATATGAGTGGTGGCACTGGGCAAGTGGGCACAGTATACGCTGTGAGCCTGACACACACGCTGGCAGGCAGGCAACTGCAATTAGATTACACAGGAAAAAAAAAAAAGCAGACTGATGTTCTAGCCCTAAAAAGGGCTTTTTGGGGTGCTGTCCTTACAGCAGAGATCAGATGAGTCCTTCAGGACTGTAGTGGACACTGAATACACTAGCCTAGCTATTGATTTCCCTATTAAATCTGCAGCAGCTACACTGTCCCTCCTCTCTCTAAGAATGCAGCTTCCAAATGAATCTAAAATGGATGCTGTCCAGGAGGTAGGAGGGTCTGGGAGGGAGGGTCTGCTGCTGATTGGCTGGAATGTGCCTGCTGACTGTGAGGTACAGGGTCAAAGTATTACTCAATGATGACGAATAGGGGGCGGATTGAACATCGCATATGTTCGCCGGGAACTATGCGCCGGCGAACTATTCGTGACATCACTAGTCAAGATTACTTGATTTCACATCATTTGTTTTCCATTTAAAACATGTTTAGGAGACTAGTCAAAATTAAAATTCCATGATTCAAATAGGGGATGCAATTTTACTTTTAGCATCAAATTTTCTTTGTTCTCTTGGTATTCTTTGTTGAAGGCTAAACCTAGGTAAGTTAAACGGACAGTCTACTCCAGAATTTCTATTGTTTAAATAGATAGATAATACATTTATTACCCATTCCCCAGTTTTGCATAACCAACAAAGTTATGTTAATACACATATTAACTCTGTGATTACCTTGTATCTTAGCCTCTGCAGACTGCCCCTTATCTTAGTGCTTTTGACAGACATACAGTTTAGCCAATCAGTGCAGGATCCTAAATAACTCCACGGGAGTGAGCACAATGCTATCTATATGACACACATGAACTAGTACTGTCTAACTGTGAAAAACTTTCAAAATGCTCTGAGCTGAGAGGTGGTTTTCAACGGTTTTAGAAATCAGTTTGAGCATAGCTAGGTTTAGCTTTTCAAAAATACCACCAAGGGAACAAAGCAAATTTGATAATAAAAGTAAATTGGAAAGTTGTTTAAAATCTCATGCCCTATCTGAATTATGAAAGTTTAATTTTGACTAGACTGTCCCTTTAACCCCTTAATGACAGAGGACGTACCAGGTACGTCATAGGAAAAAACTCCCTTAGTGACAATTGACGTACCTGGTACGTCCTCTGTTGTCTGAAGTGCTGGAAGCGATCACGATTGCTTCCAGCTGCTTCCAACGGATTGTAGTGATGCCTCAATATTGAGGCATCACTGCAATCCCCTATTTTACATACCGATGCAGAAAGGGCCACTCTGTGGCCCTTTCTGAACCGGCACTGATACTAATAATTTCGTTGGTGGATGGTAGCAGCCTTTATCTCTAGCAGCCTCATTATATTTCCCAAACGGATCTTACCTAATTTGCAGTTATTACCGGAGCGGTGATTGCGGCCGGGGGGGGGCGGGTCCGCGCGCGTGCGCGCGCACGCAAATTATGCCGATAATGAAAAAAAAAAAAGACCAATGTGGAAGCAGGGGGATCTTAGCTCTTTAGTAAGGGATCTGGGAGGGGGAGGGATGTAGATCGTTTAGGGGGGCCAGCTACACTACAGAAAACAAGTATTACATAGAAAAAAAAAAAAAAAAAATCTATTTTGGGGGGCAAATTGGGTACTGGCAGACAGCTGCCAGTACCCAAGATGGCGGCAAATAGTTAGAGGGGGAGGTTTAGAGAGATGTATTGGGGGGGATCAGGGAGGTTGTGGGGTAAGGGGGGATCCATCACTGCAGACTGTATGAAAAAATTAAAAAAATAATAATAAATTATTTTTATTTCAGTACTGGCAGACTTTCTGCCAGTACTTAAGATGGCGGTGACAATTGTGAGGTGGGGGAGGGAAGAGAGCTGTTTGAGGGGGGTCAGGGGGGGATCAGGGGGTGGGATGTGTCAGGTGGGAGGCTGATCTCTACGCTAAAGCTAAAAATTAACCCTACAAGCTACCTAATTAACCCCTTAACTGCTGGGCATATTACAAGTGTGGTGCGCAGCAGTATTAAACGGCCTTATTATTACCAAAAAGCAACGCCAAAGCCATATATGTCTGCTATTTCTGAACAAAGGGGATCCCAGAGAAGCATTTACAACCATTTGTGCCATAATTGCACAAGCTGTTTGTAAATAATTTCAGTGAGAAACCTAAAATTGTGAAAAATTTAAGTTTTTTTTTTATTTGATCGTATTTGGCGGTGAAATGGTGGCATGAAATATACCAAAATGGTCCTAGATCAATACTTTGGGATGTCTTCTAAATATAAATATATACATGTCAAGGGATATTCAGGTATTCCTGAAAGATATCAGTGTTCCAATGTAACTAGCGCTAATTCTGGAAAAAAGTGGTTTGGAAATAGCAAAGCGCTACTTGTATTTATGGCCCTATAACTTGCAAAAAAAGCAAAGAACATGTAAACATTGGATATTTCTAAACTCAGGACAAAATTTAGAAACTATTTAGAATGTTTTTTTTTTGGTGGTTGTAGATGTGTAACAGATTTTGGGGGTCAAAGTTAGAAAAAGTGTGTTTTTTTTCATTTTTTTCCTCATATTTTACATTTTTTTATAGTAAATTATAAGATATGATGAAAATAATGGTATCTTTAGAAAGTCCATTTAATGGCGAGAAAAACGGTATATAATATGTATGGGTACAGTAAATGAGTAAGAGGAAAATTACATCTAAACACAAACACTGCAGAAATGTAAAAATAGCCATTGTCATTAAGGGTAAGAAAATTGAAAAATGGTCCGGTCATTAAGGGGTTAATATGCTAATTTCTAAGCTATTGAAGGCTGCCTTTTATCTCAGTGCATTTTTACAGTTTTTCGCAGTTCTACAATACTAGTTCATGTGTGTCATATAGGTAACATTGTGCTCACTCCCGTGGAGTTATTTATGAGTCAGCACTGATTGGCTAAAAGGCATGTCTGTCAAAAGAACTGAGATAAGGGGACAGTTTGCAGCGGCTTAGATGCAAGGCAATCACAGAGGTAAAATTGTATTAATATGGGTAATAAAGGGATTATCTATCTTTGTAAACAATAAAAAATTTGGTGTAGACTGTCCATTTAAATATATTACTGAACTAATGAACTAATTAATTGATATGAGCTATTTATATAAAACAAAGAACATTATAAGCAAATAATTAATTGGATAAGTTGTATGAATCATACAAAGTCTATGCTGTCTCCTTCTTAGCTTTGAATATCCTGTGGTTAAAGGGACAGTATACTATAAAATAGTTTTTAAGGTTTATTTGTGTATGTTAAAGCTCTGATTTTGTGTTTTGAAGCCACAACCTAATAAAATGGGTTGAGCTTGTAGGTATAATCAGATTTCATTACTTTATCACATTGTGTACATATACCTGCTTCTTTATCTTATATCTGTCCATAAACTAATCACCAGTACTTGGAGAGAACAATGGAAAATCAACATTTTATTACCTTAGCTCTGCTTTATTCCACTGGGAGTGTTATTTCTTCTGCTGGCTGTGTTTACACAGTTTATCTATAGCTTCGACCTGCGGCCACAAACTTTCAGAATATGTGTGGATACAACTGGCTAAATCAACTATTTCAAATGCTAATATAAGGGTAAAGGAGCTACTTGTAAACAATTTAATACACTCCAGCAGGTAAAGTGGATCATTCTAGGAAAAAGGAGACACAGAGGCGCCAATATGGCCTAGCAACGTCTAAACAAGAGTAGAACAGTGTAAAGTGGAATGGTACTCACAAAGGTAAAGCACCCAAAGGTGCAAAAGGTGCAGGCTTCATCAATTAGCAGTGGTCCAGCTGACTGTATGCCCACAATGGAAACACTAAGATGGATACCAGTAAGGCAGCGAATCAAGTTTCTATTCCTGCAAGTGATATAAAACAATGCCCATAGCCTAGTACAGTTTGAGTATAGAAATTATACAATTATTGGTCAGACTTACAGTCAGCAGCGCACCTCCAGGTGCAGTAAAGGCCAGCTGGAACCTCTAAGTCGCCCAGTAGACTGTGCTCAGGCATAGATGGAATTAATTCGCCGACCAAACGATATGTGTCCAAAAGATGATTGAAAACCCCAAAAGGATAACAGCAAGTGTATCAAAAAAACATATATTTATTAAAAACAAAGCAACGCGTTTCTCAGCCCCTCTAGGGCTGTTTCCTCAGGTTATACAATAAAACTGTAACAATTGAGACACTTGCTATATACACTTAAAAACCATATCATTGGTTAATTGAACCCTCCCTAATAGTGGATTCAGCATAGAGTATCTTATAATAATTTGAATAAAAGCTGCCAAATCGAGATTTTCATTTAGGTCATGGGGCTGAAGAGTCTGTAGTTTCGTGATCCAATAGGATTCACGTCTCTTAAGGGCCATAAATGCATTAGCTTGAACTCTAGACACATGTTCAATGGGCACTATTCTCATGCGATTTTTTGTGTCCCATGGACATTTAAGCAGTGTCTTGAGACACTGTGACCCTTGGATTTATTTTTAATGTTGGTGAAATGTTCTCCCCATCTTTTTTTCACTTTGCAACAAGTGTGTCCCACATATTGGACCCCACAGTCACAATTTAGCAAATAAACCACAAAGGAGGATTCACAGGTCATGGAATTTTTAATACTGAATGATTCGCCCGTAGTCTGCAAAGTAAAAGTGGATACACATTAGAGTGATATGTGTTTGTATCGGCACAAATTTGACACCATTTATTATGATTACCATATATCCTTTGCGATCCCATCATATGAGATAAGCTCACTAAGACAATGACGATTAGGCCCAGTGACTATTATTAGCCCAAAATATTCTACGTTTATTATTATATATATTTAGAGATTGAGATGTAGATAGGGCCATTTGGGGAACTATTGTACCCAAGGGTCAAGATTAGTAGGTTGGATTATAAACAACATTACTAACAAAACTAATTACTAGCTGGATTGATGATAGAATGCAAGAGTTAATGCATAGGTGCATATGGATGAGATAGGATTGGGGAAAGGGGAGGGAGGGTTCAATTAACCAATGATATGGTTTTTAAGTGTATATAGCAAGTGTCTCAATTGTTACAGTTTTATTGTTTAGCCTGAGGAAACAGCCCTAGAAGGGCTGAGAAACGCGTTGCTTTGATTTTAATAAATATATGTTTTTTGATACACTTGCTGTTATCCTTTTGGGGTTTTCAATCATCTTTTGGACACATATCGTTTGGTCGGCGAATGAATTCCATCTATGCCTGGGCACAGTCATATTGGCGCCTCTGTGTCTCCTTCTTCCTAGATACATCATTACCAGGGACTGACCATCCTTTTGACAGAGTGCTGCCTCATGTTGGATGTTGGATAACAAGGACTCTCTTGTATACTACACATTTTGGGTGTTTATCTTGCTCATATGAATGTATTATATTTATTAATGGTGTTTTAGTTATTTTTTATAGTAGAATTTAGTTATCGGAAGTGCCCCTTATGGTAAAAATTTTGAGTAAACTGTCCCTTTAAATAAGGTGGTCCTGAGGGCGATGTAGTTTTTGTTTAGCTATCCTTTTATGCAGTATCCAGGAAGAGCACAGTGTTTGTAATAGTATTTAGCAAGCATTTAAACCAGATGAATGATGTTATTATGTTAAATAATTAATTAAATAAAGATTACATAGTTATTTTGGTGAATCCAGTAGTGGTAGTTGAGGGTTGAAAGGCATCAGTTAGGGTCAAGAAGAGTGCAGCAATTGTATAGTATGCAATGGGGTTCACAAGTGTCAGATAAGTATAACTGAAGTCACATGACTGTTAGCCTGGTAGGTCTGCATTTACAAGGAGTCCATAGGAATTGGCATCTGTGTTCCCTCTGAATGTTGCATCTCACCCACTCACTTATGTCACCATCTGGCTGTCCTCTTAAGGTTACTTTGTTCACTGTTTAAGGGAAATACTAATATACATGTGTGAGATGAACCTATTGTAATCTGATTCCTACATCACCACTGCTTTACCATCTGAAAGCCAAACCAGAAATGGTGCTTTACAATCAATAAATGTAAATAAAAAACAATACTTGTAAAATATTAAAAGTGACAACATAGTAATTGAACAATAATGGTCAGTATGCCCATCATGCCTACATACAAATGACATTCAGATGGTTAAGCAGTGGTGAGGATTAAATCGGATTGCAATAGGTTCCTTATGAACTCACGACTGTGTGAACCTGTTTTAAAGACTGGTTATGAAGACGCCAATACTAATACAGACAGTTATGACAGGGAGAGTGTGACATTCACAGAAAGAGATTTCTAACTGTTGGTGTCCTAATCTCCCTTTTCCTGCAGATCCCTTTAGCTGTACAGGATATCACATACTCAACACATATACATACTGTATGTATATGAACCTACACCTTTTCCCCTGCAGACAGACCATACAATATAAATAAATAGTGATTTAATGAATTGACACCACATATGCAAATACACCTCTAAAAATGTCTCATGTGGCCATTCCAGAATGTCTAGCACATGTACAATTGTAAAGGCCAATCTGGTCTCAAAGAAGTGTAAACAAGTTTTGATGACAATGGATTGTGATCAACTAAAACTTTTTGGCACTATGTTAAAAATAGTTATTTTTTCTGTGAGCTGAAATTCGATTGTGGGTGCAGGAAATAGCTGATTGCGTGATATTGCTATTATGTTGAAATAAAAAAGTAGCCTCTTTGGCTACAAAAGAGCCACATATGCCTCATCTTAAATATTGTGATCAACCACAGAGTTAGATCAATTACTTTCCCATGGTTAGGACAACAGAATTTATTGAGGGGACCAAATTTTAAAGGCAGATTATAGCATGATGCATTCCCACTTCTAGGCTCTCAATATAGAAGTGGTAAAATAAAATCATTTGAAGGGTCTATGGTGCCTATCTAAGTAAGTACGAGCGGACATGAACGATGTAGCATATCTTGTCCGCTGCACATCGATAAATGCCGGCAGCGTTTGCTCTGAACTGCTTGTGCAATACCTCCCCCTGCAAATTTGTGGCCATTCGGCAGCTAGCAGAGGGTGTCAATCAACCTGATCTTATTTAATTTGGTTGATTTCTGTCCGCGGCTTTAGAGGCAGCGGACCAGTTATGCAGCAGCGGTCTTTAGACCGCTGCTTCATAACTTCTTTTTCAGGCGAGCCTGAAGGTTTTCACGGAAACAGGGGCATCAAGCTCCATACGGAGCTAGATAAATCGGCCCCTATGTCATTAAAGTCTTCACCGTATATGAAATAACTTGCATGAGAGAGGAGAGAACCCGCAAATTATGTAATTGCACTTCAAATGAGGACTCACATCACCCTCTAGATATAGTGTAGTTAGTATAGGTATAGATGCAGAAACTGTGGCACTTTCTCTTCCAAAAATAAATGAACATACATAGCAAACTATTTGCAGAATAATATAATAATAATATTGTTACAATATAGATTAAAAAAAAAAAGGTCAGAGATAGAAGTGGGAACCCAAAGACTATTGAAAACTTATGGATATTATTTTAGTCCAGAACAAACATAGATACAAAATCTTCAATAAACAGCACTTTTTATGAACAACATAATGCAGACAATTCCAAAATAAACAAAAACAATGCCCAAATAGTAAAATAAAATGTGCAGCATTCCTTTGTGCTGATAGATATAGGCCAGACACTCACAGTGGCTCAGCTCACTGAAATATCTAATTGTGATACAAGGATTTGTTCCCCAGCAGTAACACTTATTAGCAGCTCAATAAAACGTCTTTACAAAGTAAAATCTATAAAATGTATTCAAACAAATGAAGAGTGGGTCTACACATCTATTGCCTTCTGATTAAACATTACAATGTGTGTTTCAGAGACTCAGAGCCATCATTTCAGTAGAAACAGCTCTGAGTAGTTGAGAAACGTTTCCAGTATAATTGAGCCTCTATCCCCTAAAGACAGCATACATCACATGCATACCCACACACAATACCCTATATATGAAAAAAGGTTGTACCCTCACCTAAGTGAGATGTCTAATGTTCCTCTAGGTAGCAGGCTATAGTCATTTTAATAGTAATTGCCTGTATTGTCTTTAAAACTAAGTTATGAAGGATACAACTGCAATAGTAAAATAGAAAAGTAAAACATACAAAATAAAATTGCTGCTTATTTACAACTTTTTGTTAGATAAGAAAAAAAAAATGATGAAATAACTAGAATGACATATGTCTACAGGTATATTAGTAACCAATGTACAGGTACAATTTTTTTGGGGGGGGTTAGGATTTTTAGTATATAACCTTACAAGCATTAAGAAGTGTGTCCTTATGAATTGATAATTACTTAAAGGTCAGATAGTAAATTCATATAATTGAATCAAGCTAACCCATTAGCGTACCTACAGACAATTCCCAGAGGCTTTCTTGGACAGGGAGGAGATAGGTATTTGTGGGCAGCAGCTCACTGATGTTGGGTAAGTAGACCCATGACAGCTGGAGCAGGACCAAGGTTGTGTGTTATGGACAGGTGGAGTCAGGGTGTGATGTTTGTCAGAGTCATTACTGTCCATAGAAATCAAACAGATTTATCCAAACTGGAGAAGTTGCAGGAGGGACTGTAGGTAGACCTCCCAACCAGTAAAAATCTCACAAGATTCAGGATGGT